>NW_026614363.1:0-109016 GCF_020520425.1 Spinacia oleracea | reverse complement strand
TTTTGCCATGTCGTGCCCTTGCTTACCTTTCTTGGTCATGCCTTGCCTGCTTGGCCATGTCGTGCCTTGCTTACCTTTCGTGGGTCATGCCTTGCCTTGCTTGGGCCATGTCGTGCCCTTGCTTACCTTTCTTGGGTCATGCCTTACCTTGCTTGGGCCATGTCGTGCCCTTGCTTACCTTTCTTGGGTCATGCTTACCTTGTTGGGCCATGTCGTGCCCTTGCTTACCTTCTTGTCATGCCTTGCCTTGCTTGGGCCATGTCGTGCCCTTGCTTACCTTTCTTGGGTCATGCCTTGCCTTGCTTGGGCCATGTCGTGCCCTTGCTTACCTTTCTTGGGTCATGCCTTGCCTTGCTTGGGCTGTCGTGCCCTTGCTTACCTTTCTTGGGTCATGCCTTGCCTTGCTTGGGCCATGTCGTGCCCTTGCTTACCTTTCTTGGGTCATGCTTACCTTGTTGGGGCCATGTCGTGCCCTTGCTTACCTTTCTTGGTCATGCCTTGCTTTGCTTGGCCATGTCGTGCCTTGCTTACCTATCTTGGGTCATGCCTTGCCTTGCTTGGGCCATGTCGTGCCCTTGCTTACCTTTCTTGGGTCATGCCTTGCCTTGCTTGGGCCATGTCGTGCCCTTGCTTACCTTTCTTGGTCATGCCTTGCCTTGCTTGGGCCATGTCGTGCCCTTGCTTACCTTTCTTGGGTCATGCTTACCTTGTTGGGCCATGTCGTGCCCTTGCTTACCTTCTTGGTCATGCCTTGCCTTGCTTGGCCATGTCGTGCCTTGCTTACCTATCTTGGGTCATGCCTTGCCTTGCTTGGGCCATGTCGTGCCCTTGCTTACCTTTCTTGGGTCATGCCTTGCCTTGCTTGGGCCATGTCGGCCCCTTGCTTACCTTTCTTGGGTCATGCCTTGCCTTGCTTGGGCCATGTCGTGCCCTTGCTTACCTTTCTTGGTCATGCCTTGCCTTGCTTGGGCCATGGTGCCCTTGCTTACCTTTCTTGGGTCATGCCTTGCCTTGCTTGGGCCATGTCGTGCCCTTGCTTACCTTTCTTGGGTCATGCTTGCCTTGGCTTTGGCCTTTTCGTGCCCTTGCTTACCTTTCTTGGTCATGCCTTGCCTTGCTTGTGCCATGTCGTGCCCTTGCTTACCTTTCTTGGGTCATCCTTGCCTTGCTTGGGCCATGTCGTGCCCTTGCTTACCTTTCGGGTCATGCTTACCTTGCTTGGGCCATGTCGTGCCCTTGCTTACCTTTCTTGGTCATGCCTTGCCTTGCTTGGCCATGTCGTGCTTGCTTACCTTTCTTGGGTCATGCCTTGCCTTGCTTGGGCCATGTCGTGCCCTTGCTTACCTTTCTTGGGTCATGCCTTGCCTTGCTTGGGCCATGTCGTGCCCTTGCTTACCTTTCTTGGGTCATGCCTTGCCTTGCTTGGACATGTCGTGCCCTTGCTTACCTTTCTTGGGTCATGCCTTGCCCTTGCGTTGGGACATGTCGTGCCCTTGCTTACCTTTCTTGGGTCATGCCTTGCCTTGCTTGGGCCATGTCGTTGCCCTTGCTTACCTTTCTTGGGTCATGCTTACCTTGTTGGGCCTGTCGTGCCCTTGCTTACCTTTCTTGGTCATGCCTTGCTTTGCTTGGCCATGTCCGTGCCTTGCTTACCTATCTTGGGTCATGCCTTGCCTTGCTTGGGCCATGTCGTGCCCTTGCTTACCTTGCTTGGGTCATGCCTTAGCTTGCTTGGGACATGTCGTGCCCTTGCTTACCTTTCTTGGGTCAGCCTTGCCTTGCTTGGGCCATGTCGTGCCCTTGCTTACCTTTCTTGGGTCATGCTTACCTTGTTTGGGCCATGTCGTGCCCTTGCTTACCTTCTTGGTCATGCCTTGCCTTGCTTGGCCATGTCGTGCCTTGCTTACCTATCTTGGGTCATGCCTTGCCTTGCTTGGGCCAGGTCGTGCCTTGCTTACCTTTCTTGGTCATGCCTTGCCTTGCTTGGGCCATGTCGTGCCCTTAGCTTACCTTTCCTTGGGTCATGCTTACCTTGCTTGGGCCATGTCGTGCCCTTGCTTACCTTTCTTGGGTCATGCCTTGCCTTGCTTGGGCCATGTCGTGCCCTTGCTTACCTTCTTGGTCATGCCTTGCCTTGCTGGGCCATGTCGTGCCCTTGCTTACCTTCTTGGGTCATGCTTACCTTGTTGGCCTGTCGTGCCCTTGCATTACCTTTCTGGGTCATGCCTTGCCCTTGCGTGGCCATGTCGTGCCTTGCTTACCTATCTTGGGTCATGCCTTGCCTTGCTTGGGCCATGTCGGCCTGTGCTTACCTTTCTTGGGTCATGCCTTGCCTTGCTTGGCCATGTCGTGCCCTTGCTTACCTTTCTTGGGTCATGCTTACCTTGTTGGGCCATGTCGTGCCCTTGCTTACCTTTCTGGTGGCTTACCGTGCTTGGGCCATGCGTGCCCTTGCGTACCTTTCTTGGTTCATGCCTTGCTGCTTGGGTATTCTTGCCCTTGCGTACCTTTCTTGGTCTGCCTTGCCTTGCTTGGGACATGTCCGTGCCTTGCTTACTTTTCTTGGGTCATGCCTTGCCTTCCTTTCGGCATGTCCCTGCCCGTGCTTACCTTTCCTTGGGCATGTTATACCCTTGTTTTGTGCCATGTCTTGCCCTTGCTACCTTTCTTGTCATGGCCCTTGCTTTGCTTGCCATAGCTGGCTGCTTACCTATATTGGGGTCATCCTTTCCGTCTTGGGCCATGTCGGCCCATTGCTTACCTTTCTTGGGTCATGCCTTGCCTTGCGTGGACATGTTCGTGCCCTTGCTTACCTTTCTTGGTCTGCGCTTGCCTTGCTTTGGGACAGGTTACGTGCCCTTGCTTACATTTCTTGGGTCATGCTTACCTTGTTTGGGCCATGGGGTTCGTGCCCTTGCCTTACCTTTCTTGGTCCATGCCTTGCCTTGCTTGGCCTGTCGTGCCCTTGCTTACTATCTTGGGTCATGCCTTGCCTTGCTTGGGCCATGTCGTGCCCTTGCTTACCTTTCTTGGGTCATGCCTTGCCTTGCTTGGGCCATGTCGTGCCCTTGCTTACCTTTCTTGGGTCATGCTTACCTTGTGTTAGGGCCATGTCGCGCCCTTGCTTACCTTTCTTGGTCATGCCTTGCCTTGCTTGGGCCATGTCGTGCCCTTGCTTACCTTTCCTTGGGTCATGCCTTGCCTTGCTTGGGCCATGTCGTGCCCTTGCTACCTTTCTTGGGTCATGCTTACCTTGTTTGGGCCATGTCGTGCCCTTGCTTACCTTTCTTGGTCATGCCTTGCCTTGCTTGGCCATGTCGTGCCTTGCTTACCTATCTTGGTCATGCCTTGCCTTGCTTGGGCCATGTCGTGCCCTTGCTTACCTTTCTTGGGTCATGCCTTGCCTTGCTTGGGCCATGTCGTGCCCTTGCTACCTTTCTTGGGTCATGCTTACCTTGTTGGGCCATGTCGTGCCCTTGCTTACCTTTCTTGTCATGCCTTGCCTTGCTTGGGCCATGTCGTGCCCTTGCTTACCTTTCTTGGTCATGCCTTGCTTGCTTGGGCCATGTCGTGCCCTTGCTTACCTTTCTTGGGTCATGCCTTGCCTTGCTTGGGACATGTCGTGCGCCTTGCTTACCTTTCTTGGGTCATGCCTTGCCTGCTTGGGCCATGTCGTGCCCTTGCTTACCTTCTGGGTCATGCTTACCTTGTTTGGGCCATGTCGTGCCCTGCTTACCTTTCTTGGTCCATGCCTTGCCTGCTTGGGCCATGTCGTGCCCTTGCTTACCTTTCTTGGGTCATGCTTGCCTTGCTTGGGCCATGTCGTGCCCTTGCTACCTTTCTTGGTCATGCTTACCTTGCTTGGGCCATGTCGTACCCTTGCTTACCTTTCTTGGGTCATGCCTTGCCTTGCTTGGGCCATGTCGTGCCCTTGCGTACCTTTCTTGGGTCATGCTTGCCTTGCTTGGGACATGTCGTGCCCTTGCTTACCTTTCTTGGGTCATGCCTTGCCTTGCTTGGGCCATGTCGTGCCCTTGCTTACCTTTCTTGGGTGATGCTTACCTTGCTTGGGCCATGTCGTGCCCTGCTTACCTTTCTTGGGTCATGCTTACCTTGCTTGGGCCATGTCGTACCCTTGCTTACCTTTCTGGGTCATGCCTTGCCTTGCTTGGGCCATGTCGTGCCCTTGCTTACCTTTCTTGGGTCATGCCTTGCCTTGCTTGGGACATGTCGTGCCCTTGCTTACCTTTCTTGGGTCATGCCTTGCCTTGCTTGGGCCATGTCGTGCCCTTGCTTACCTTTCTTGGGTGATGCTTACCTGCTTGGGCCATGTCGTGCCCTTGCTTACCTTTCTTGGGTCATGCTTACCTTGCTTGGGCCATGTCGTACCCTGCTTACCTTTCTTGGGTCATGCCTTTCCTTGCTTGGGCCATGTCGTGCCCTTGCTTACCTTTCTTGGGTCATGCCTTGCCTTGCTTGGGACATGTCGTGCCCTTGCTTACCTTTCTTGGGTCATGCCTTGCCTTGCTCGGGCCATGTCGTGCCCTTGCTTACCTTTCTTGGGTCATGCTTACCTTGTTTGGGCAATGTCGTGCCCTTGCTTGTAACACCCCGACAATTCCCTTTTTCAAAAACAGCCCTTTTATAAATATAACTATAGAGAATTATCAAGGCATTATCGCCCGTGTGAAAACGTAACGGCTTATTCAGTATTTTGCAGCGGAAAACATAAAACTAACTTTTAGGTTCATAAATAATTGATTACATATTAATATTAAGTCCAAAACCAATTAACGGAAATAAGGAAATACGAATAGTACGACAACTTTCAAATCTAAGTTAACAAACCAAATCACTTAATAAAACAAATATAACCACGAGCTCTCTAATCCCGATCCCAATGATGCATCATCTTCAACCCTGCAGATGGACACTGCTTATTGATCCTTAGAGACTGCTCACCAAAGATTGGGTCATCACAGGATCAATAAGGCATAGCCATGATCGACATGCACAAGCAAAAGCACGTAATCAGCAAAGCTGAGTACTACATACTAAATCAATAATAATCCTAACATGATTCTATTAACGAACAACCCTAACATGATACTAATGAACATAATTAAGGGCAGACAAAACATGATAATTTGACGACCATACTTGACTAGACTAGGCTAGACTTATAACAATAATATTATTTTAGTTGAAATAGACAATGGACCGAGTTTTCTAGCTAGAGGCTTCACTAAGGAAGACGAGGTACGGGCGCGACTCCGTAACCTCAGTGACCTGCGATATCGAGGAACGTTTGAATAAAAATAGGACACGGTGATCAATCCGGTCCGAATTAAAGGCCATGGGCTACCACCATGAACCCCAACTCCTGTTTGTCCGTCACTTTAGACGTGCACAGTCTAAAGCTATTGCTACTCAGTTTCACTTTACATGATTTACAAATTGACACCCTGTTATGACTCAACAATCACATAAGGCATACAATCCACATTTATTTACAACTGTTTTATCTTGGAATTAAGTAAGTGATCACAAAGGCATCAAACAAGACTCATTTCAATTAACTCCAATCCTTCCTTTAATACTGATCAACCCTGTATATGGGTATAAGGTTTCAACTTACTAAATGAGGTCCTCGGCCCTCATAAAGTAGTGAAAAGCTAAAAGGGAACAACAATCCACTGATCTGAATTATACACAAAGTAATCTAGTGTTCCCAATCAAACATGTTTGTATCAATCATCCATACTAACATGCTATAATCCTCAAAATGCAATATAGGTTCAATATGTCTAACCAACAGTATTAAACATGCAATATTCAACCTGACTAAATTCATCAACGATATCAACATAACCAAGTTCATCAACAATTCAACATGGTTTCAACAATTAGCACACATTCCAAGCACACAGGTATGTACGTACCTTGTGTAAACAAAATGCGAGACCACTTTAATAATTCAAAAGTCGCCTAAAGAGAATTCTCCTCCTAAAACAACCAACAAATAATCCCAATCAATTTCTAATCATTGGCAACCATAATAAAACATTCTAAATGCATCCTAAACATATTTAGAACATTCCCCAATATCAAAACTTAAACCTTTGATTTCCTAGCATCATAATTATTGAATTAGTGATTGAAATTCGTTAAAAACTCTTTGCAAACATCGTACTTTAAATTTTCAGCAATATAAACTCGTTTAAAACTTCGCCAAGGCCAATTTAACATGCCTAGTACGTTGAAACAATAATTTTAATAATCCACAACATCCTCTTACTTTTTAGAGAACTAGGTTAGAGAGTTTGAGAAATTGTTTGAGGCTGTGAACTGTCCTTAGAATATGAGAGTGGGTCAAGTTGTCATGTATTTGAAAGACGAAGCTGATTTATGGTGGAAAGAGAATAGAGTTAGTCTTAGCACTGCTGAGATATTCAATTAGGATTCAATTGTTCCTGCCTTAAGGGAAATTTTTACCCTACCTTTTATGAGAAAGCAAAAAGTTTAGGAATTCGTAAACCTTAGTATGGGGAGCATGACCATTGCCGATTACTATAGCAAATTTATAGCATTGTCGTAGTTTGCACCTGAGGTTGTAGCCACATAGGAGCTAAAGGCTCTGAGGTTTAAGAAAGGTTTGACTGAGGAGATCCAATTAGGATTAGGTGGGGAAACCTTTACATCTTTGGATATTGTGTATGTGAAAGCTGCTCATATTTATGGTTTGCAGTCTAGAAGGGACAAGAAAAATATTGTTCTTAGGAGAAAAGAAAAATGTGAAATGCTGGGGAAAACCAAGGGAATTTCAAGAGGAATATGAATGAAAATGGGAATGGGAATGGATATGGAAACTTTCAAGGAAGGAACAAACAGGGGCACAACAATAGGAACCAATCGGAGAAGGTGTATCACTGTAAGATGTGCAATAACAACCATCCTGGTAGGAATTGTAAGGGAGAATTAATGAACGGTAACTATTGTTAGAAAAGAGGCATAGGAAGTATGAGTGCTTTACTAAACGGAAAAAAGGAACAAAATGGTAATGAGAGTGCTAACCAGGTGAAGTCGGGATTTAACCAGTCAAGAAATTAGAGTTTGAAGCCTATAGGGTCGCAAGACAGCCAAGGAAACCTCCATAAGTATGTTAATTAGAATAACAACCATAACAAGGCCCCGGGTAAACTGTCTGTGATAAGTCGAAATGAAGCTGAACAACCTGTTGACTTAGTTTCTGTTACTATTCTATTAACTCTGTGCTAGTTAGAAAGTTATTTGATTCAGGGAAAGCTTATTCTTTTGTTTCGTCATCTCTTATTAAGAGTCTGAAGTTAGTAGATTTTGAATGATTGATTTACCTGTTATTAGGCCTACTGGTGTAACCATAAGGTGTATAAGATTATTTAAGAACTTGCCTTTGAAGATAAAAGATTGCGTTTTCCCTTCTGATTTGATAAAAGTTTAATCTGAGGGACCTGGATGTAATTCTGGGGATGGACTGGCTAAGTTTGTACAAGGCTAAGGTAGACTGTGAAATGCAGAAAGTAAGTTTAAGGAACCCTATTAAAAGGTTGAGCTCATGTAGATGTTTTGAGAAGTCCAAGAACCTTAGTTATTTCTGTAATGCAAGTGAGGAAATTGATGAATAGAGAGTGTGAACGATTTTTCTGTAGTGTGTTAGAGGTGAGTAAAATAGTTTAAGTTAAAATTGAGGATGTTGCCATTGTGAGTGGATTCATTGATGTGTTTCCGAGCGAAATTGCAAGTATGTTACCAGCTAGAGCATTTGAGTTCTCTACAGAGTTAAATCCTGAAACGACACCTATAAATGATCTAATTAGGACACAATTGCAAGAGTTGTTTCGTTAAGGAGTATGTTAGGCCTAGTGCGTCACCGTGAGGAGCTCCTGTGTTGTTTATTAAGGAGAAAGATAAGAGTATGGAATTATGCATCGAATTTAGGGAACTAAATACCATCAAGAACAAGTACCCTTTGCCTAGGATAGATGACATGTTGGATTAATTGAATTGGGCGAGTGTGTTCTCGAAAACTGATTTGTGTTTGAAGTACCACCAATTGAGAATAGCTGATAAGGGCCTAAGACCTCATTAGGACTTGTATTGTCATTGTGGGTTTAGAATAACGTCTTTTGGGTTAACCAATGCACCTGCATTAACTATGGATTTGATGAATAAGTTTTTCCACGAATTCCGAATTAAGTTCGTTATTATGTTATAAATGATATCCTAATTTATTCAAGGAATGAGAAAGAGCATGACAAACATTTGAGGATTATTTGGAGACGTTTAGAAAGAATCTACTTTTATTAAAAAGTATACAAATCTTGAAGTTATGTGTGTATAAGTGACAACCGACAGAAAAGTGAATGACTAAATTGATTGAGAACTATGTTACGTAAGGGAATTAATTTAAGAGAAAATTTGAGTGGTCCAGGATCGTTAGAAATCATTTGGCGTCTTGAAAAGGTGAAAGGAAATATATGAATTGGTGAAAGAGCTAGGAGTTGTGCCCAAAAGTTATACATCCATGAAAGACATAATGAGGTTTGGTAAAAAGGAAAAGTTGACTAGAAGGAATCCCTGTAGATCCTGCTAAGATTCAAGCTGTGAGTGAGTGACCTATTCCAAGAACGTTTGACTTCCGCATTCGTTATCGTGTTAATTGAAACCTCATGAAATCAATTACCCTACCCATGACCTAGAGTCAGCTGTTATTGTGTTCACTTTGAACGATTTGGAGACATTATCTTTATGGGGCAACATTTGAGATCCTTACCAACCATAAAAGTCTGAAACTTTGGCAAAAAGGTCTAGTGAATCTTGGGACGACATTGAAAATGAGTACTGCTTTCCACCCTGCTATCGATGGACAAACTGAGATTACTAACGAAAAATATGTTGAGAGACTGTGTTATTGACTTTAAAAGTAATCGGGACGACCACCTAGATTCGATTGACCTTCTTGCAACAATAGTTACTATGCGAGCTTTAAGATGACACATGTTGAGGCATTGTGTGGAAAGAAGTGTAGAAATCCAACTTGCTACGATTTTAGTGGAAATATAGCATTGGGGACATGATTCGTTGAAGTAGGAATATCCAAAGTTATTCCCTGAGATGAGTTACGAGGGCGTAACTCGTTTTCTTTAAGGGGGGTAGAATGCGATAGAAATTCGCGCTTTTTACCTATTTTTGTAGCAATTTTATGCATTTTATGCTCATTTTTAGCAACTTATACATGTTGATGTAAAGCAAATAGATTCTCCGCATAAGAAAAAGGTGTTCATGAGTAACACAAGCAACTTTAAGTTGGCAAAAGAGTGCACATGAGTGACACAAGTATTTCTCAAGTAAGAATGAATTAAAGACTTTTGAAAAATGTGTGAATTTTCGTGTCAAGTTTCGGGACGAAACTTCTTTTAAGAGGGGTAGATTGTAATCCCCCGTAATTTTATACATTTTATTGATATATTTTAACGTATAGTTAATTATATTTAAATAGAATTTGCGAATTTTAGAAATAAATTATTTAAGTAACGAATATTTATTTTTGTACGTTTTAAATATTTCAATGATTTATGAAATTAAAATAAGTTTAGAATTTTATGTTAAAAAGAAATTGAATTACGAAAACCGTTTGAATTTTGAAAACAATCTTAAGCGGTGTTGAATTCAAATACCAAACTCAATTCTAATCCTAGCCCAAATTAGCAAAGCCCAAAATAAGTAAACCCACATCCCTTACCCATATTCCAAATTCATGTAAAACTCTCAATCCTCTCCTCTCCTTCACGTGAAAAGAAAAGCAGAAAACCCTCAAACCCTCTTCAAGAATTCACGTGAACTCTCACACCTTAGTGCTCTCCTTGTCGCCGCCGGCCAACCACCTCAGACACTCCTCCTCCGTCGCGTGCAACCTTCCTCGCCGGTAAATTCTTCTTTCTCCTTTTCTCCTTCGGTTTTCCTTCTCCCTTTCGTTTCTCTCCTCCTTAATGCTTATGTTCCTTTGCTGCGACAGACACCAGCCACCTGCATCCCGTCGCTGCCGCCAACCAACCAACACCGGTCGTTGGCCCTCTCCCTTCTCCTTCGCGAAGCGCCAAAACTCCTTTTCGTTCTCCTCTACGTGCGTTTCCTTGCTCACGCCAACTACAACCACCATCACCCACCGTGCAGCCGCCAGCCACGCCACCACAGGCTGCCCAAGACTGCTTCCCAGCGCCGCGCCACCACTGTCCGGCCAGCCTTTCTCTTCTCTTTTGGTTATTTCTTCCCCTTCAATTTATTTAAATTATTATTCATGTTTTAATAAATTAATTAATGTCTTAATTGTTTAAATTATTAATTTTAATGATGTATATTTAGAATTCAGATTTTATGTTTGATATTATAAACTAGTTAATTTTCAGATTTGTTAATAATGTTTAAGTTAGGGTTTTAATTATGTTTTATTAATTTAATTTATGTTTTCTTGAATTAAATTTATAGTTTTATGATTCAATTATTAATTTCATATTTATATGTTTTGCATAATTAAATTATTAATTTTCAGATTATATAATTTGATTGAAATAAGAATTTGAATTATTTAAAGTATGAATTTTAAGGTTTTAATGGTTTTAAATCATGGTAGGACGTTTGTGGATTATTAAAATTATTGTTTCAACGTACTAGGCATGTTAAATTGGCCTTGGCGAAGTTTTAAACGAGTTTATATTGCTGAAAATTTAAAGTACGATGTTTGCAAAGAGTTTTTAACGAATTTCAATCACTAATTCAATAATTATGATGCTAGGAAATCAAAGGTTTAAGTTTTGATATTGGGGAATGTTCTAAATATGTTTAGGATGCATTTAGAATGTTTATTATGGTTGCCAATGATTAGAAATTGATTGGGATTATTTGTTGGTTGTTTTAGGAGGAGAATTCTCTTTAGGCGACTTTTGAATTATTAAAGTGGTCTCGCATTTTGTTTACACAAGGTACGTACATACCTGTGTGCTTGGAATGTGTGCTAATTGTTGAAACCATGTTGAATTGTTGATGAACTTGGTTATGTTGATATCGTTGATGAATTTAGTCAGGTTGAATATTGCATGTTTAATACTGTTGGTTAGACATATTGAACCTATATTGCATTTTGAGGATTATAGCATGTTAGTATGGATGATTGATACAAACATGTTTGATTGGGAACACTAGATTACTTTGTGTATAATTCAGATCAGTGGATTGTTGTTCCCTTTTAGCTTTTCACTACTTTATGAGGGCCGAGGACCTCATTTAGTAAGTTGAAACCTTATACCCATATACAGGGTTGATTAGTATTAAAGGAAGGATTGGAGTTAATTGAAATGAGTCTTGTTTGATGCCTTTGTGATCACTTACTTAATTCCAAGATAAAAACAGTTGTAAATAAATGTGGATTGTATGCCTTATGTGATTGTTGAGTCATAACAGGGTGTCAATTTGTAAATCATGTAAAGTGAAACTGAGTAGCAATAGCTTTAGACTGTGCACGTCTAAAGTGACGGACAAACAGGAGTTGGGGTTCATGGTGGTAGCCCATGGCCTTTAATTCGGACCGGATTGATCACCGTGTCCTATTTTTATTCAAACGTTCCTCGATATCGCAGGTCACTGAGGTTACGGAGTCGCGCCCGTACCTCGTCTTCCTTAGTGAAGCCTCTAGCTAGAAAACTCGGTCCATTGTCTATTTCAACTAAAATAATATTATTGTTATAAGTCTAGCCTAGTCTAGTCAAGTATGGTCGTCAAATTATCATGTTTTGTCTGCCCTTAATTATGTTCATTAGTATCATGTTAGGGTTGTTCGTTTAATAGAATCATGTTAGGATTATTATTGATTTAGTATGTAGTACTCAGCTTTGCTGATTACGTGCTTTTGCTTGTGCATGTCGATCATGGCTATGCCTTATTGATCCTGTGATGACCCAATCTTTGGTGAGCAGTCTCTAAGGATCAATAAGCATTGTCCATCTGCAGGGTTGAAGATGATGCATCATTGGGATCGGGATTAGAGAGCTCGTGGTTATATTTGTTTTATTAAGTGATTTGGTTTGTTAACTTAGATTTGAAAGTTGTCGTACTATTCGTATTTCCTTATTTCCGTTAATTGGTTTTGGACTTAATATTAATATGTAATCGATTATTTATGAACCTAAAAGTTAGTTTTATGTTTTCCGCTGCAAAATTCTGAATAAGCCGTTACGTTTTCACACGGGCGATAATGCCTTGATAATTCTCTATAGTTATATTTATAAAAGGGTTGTTTTAGAAAAAGGGAATTGTCGGGGTGTTACAAAGTGGTATCTAGAAGCTTATGGTTTTACTTCAATGATTTTTAGGCGCCTAAACTAGCTAGTTTTCTAAAATGAATTTCCTAGAATTGAGCTACTACTTATTATATCATTCAAAAATGCGTATTTTTTTTTGGGGGACCATATTCATTTTATTTTGTGTGAAAGTACATTAATATTTCTTATTTAAGTTCGAAATTAACTTATTTATTCAAAATTTGTCGTTTATGTGAATTAAGTACGTTTTTCTTTCTTTTCGAAATTAAATTAAATATATATATAAAAAAAAGAACAAAAAAAAAAACAAAAAAAAAAACTTATTCCTTAAGTATCTTTATTCCTTTATATTTATTCGTTTAATAAATATTTATTCGTTTAATAAAATTCCTTTCTTATTAACCGTCTCGTTTATTTCTTAAGTGTTTTAATGTTTGACTTATTTTGATTTATTACGAGAGATGGGTAATATAGGAAAGGGCATATAGGATAGAATTATATGTGCATTAGTAGTTAATTGTTAGCATAAGAAGTTAATTGCTATGTGAATGTGTTAAATGTTTAAGTGTTGCATGTAAATGTGCATAGAAATTGTTTGATTCCACCAAACTTATTGTTTTATTGAATTCTGATTATGCTTTGGTTGGGAAATCGTTAGTAAGATCTTAAGTTTTTTGTTTCATGAATAAAACGCTTCTTTCCAAGTACACCAACATAGGATCCTTTGAGAAGATCGACGAATACTGAGGATCTAGATTTCACTTCACAAATTTCTAAGGAAAGAACAGATAGACAAGATGCCTTAAAAATTTGAAGTTGTAATAGTTAGTTTGTTCTTAAATGTTTTGGAGAATAAGTAGCAAAGCTACAACAGTTTAAAGTTAAAGCAATAAGAGTTTGAGTTATTCTTTATTCTTTTCAAGGATGTATTAAACCTTTATAGAATTAGCAATAAAAGTTAAAGCATTCATTTCCAATGTGAGAATTCCATAATTCGCCAACAATAGTTTATGTTTATGTCATAGAACTTTTAATTTTATTTTGAGGACAGGTGTGTTGTGGATATTTAGGATTGTTATTAACATTCTTTTGAGGAATAGAGTTAGATCATTGATTATCCAAAGGATCAAGAGTTTATTTTGGGCACGCAAAGAGAATGTTTTCTTCTTTTATTCTGCCTTATTATTCGTGATGATTGAATTTGTTCCTTGTTTCTCAGTTGAATGTCATGTATGCGAATATCATTCATAAATGATTGTTTATGTATGTGAATTCTGGATGCTGGTGTGATATTACATTGCTAGGATAATGTTAAGTGAAGTTTCGAACGTAAAATAGAATATATTACTTACAGGTCGCGCTTTAGGATGGCCAACAATAATGACTTAGTTGCTGCTATTCGCCTCTTGGCGGAAAAGCTGACCCAAGAGAGAACTGAGCGTCCCGATTTTGCTGGGGACATGTTTGAGAGACTAGCCAAAGTTAAGTCACCATACTTTAAGGAGAGAAACGAAAGGGAGAAGGAAAACCGAAGGAGAAAAGGAGGAAGAAGAATTTACCGGCGAGGAAGGTTGCACGCGACGGAGGAGGAGTGTCTGAGGTGGTTGGCCGGCGGCGACAAGGAGAGCACTAAGGTGTAAGAGTTCACGTGAATTCTTGAAGAGGGTTTGAGGGTTTTCTGCTTTTCTTTTCACGTGAAGGAGAGGAGAGGATTGAGAGTTTTACATGAATTTGGAATATGGGTAAGGGATGTGGGTTTACTTATTTTGGGCTTTGCTAATTTGGGCTAGGATTAGAATTGAGTTTGGTATTTGAATTCAACACCGCTTAAGATTGTTTTCTAAATTCAAACGGTTTCCGTAATTCAATTTCTTTTCAACATAAAATTCTAAACTTATTTTAATTTCATAAATCGTTGAAATATTTAAAACGTATAAAAATAAATATTCGTTACTTAAATAATTTATTTCTAAAATTCGCAAATTCTATTTAAATATAATTAACTATACGTTAAAATATATCAATAAAATGTATAAAATTACGGGGGATTACATTGCTTACCTTTCTTGGTCATGCCTTGCCTTGCTTGGCCATGTCGTGCCCTTGCTTACCTATCTTGGGTCATGCCTTGCCTTGCTTGGGCCATGTCGTGCCCTTGCTTACCTTTCTTGGGTCATGCCTTGCCTTGCTTGGGCCATGTCGTGCCCTTGCTTACCTTTCTTGGGTCATGCTGACCTTGTTTGGGCCATGTCGTACCCTTGCTTACCTTTCTTGGTCATGCCTTGCCTTGCTTGGGCCATGTCGTGCCCTTGCTTACCCTTCTTGGGTCATGCCTTGCCTTGCTTGGGCCATGTCGTGCCCTTGCTTACCTTTCTTGGGTCATTCTTACCTTGTTTGGGCCATGTCGTGCCCTTGCTTACCTTTCTTGGTCATGCCTTGCCTTGCTTGGGCCATGTCGTGCCCTTGCTTACCTTTCTTGGGTCATGCTTGCCTTGTTTGGGCCATGTCGTGCCCTTGCTTACCTTTCTTGGGTCATGCTTACCTTGCTTGGGCCATGTCGTACCCTTGCTTACCTTTCTTGGGTCATGCCTTGCCTTGCGTGGGCCATCACTAGTGGAAAAAATACCTGTTGAGGGGGGCATTTTGGGTTTATTGAGGCGAACAAGGCCCGCTGCGACAGACGTAGCTTCAACAGCTCAGTGATCTGTTGAGGCGGGCTTTGTTCGCCTCAACAGGTGATCTGTTGTGGGGGGCTTTCAAAAGCCCGCCTCAACAACCTCTACAGAAACGCGAAAAATAAGGACCTGTTGAGGGGGGCATTTAAGAAGCCCGCCTCAACAGCCTCCTCTGTTGAGGCTCACTTCTTAAATGCCCCCCTCAACAGGTCCTTATTTTTGCGCCATAAATTCATATGTTGTTGAGGCGTACATTAAAAGCCCCCTTCAACAACATTAATTTTTTTTTCCAAATTCTTTTAAAATATAAAATAGGCGGCAATAACCACAACTAGATATATACTCCATTGAGTATTGAAACCTGTACCCAATCAACACCAAAATAGCAAAGGTATGAATCTGCTTATCTTTGATAAATAAATCATTACATTAACTTCATTTATATTAACCCAAGAGAGCAAAGCGTATATATAGTACGTATGTTTACAATTTTTAAACACCTAGCTAGTCTAACAAATTACAACTAATATTAACAACTAAAGACAAAAGGCTAGAGAGCTAATCTAACAAATGTCTCTAATCCAGCCACTTAGGTGCCTTTAGATCATGCATTACAAACCTTAAGTAAGGTCGTGTTGACTTTCTTCCAATCGACTCGATCCCTAGCCTGCAAGTTGCATGGAAGGAAAATATATATGAGTACCAAAGTTTACACTCACGATATTGTCTTTACATTCCATTGAAGCATAAAATTAAAAGATATAGTTGCAGACTATAGAGATAATTAAGTACGTTGTTGACCTATAACGACCTGATGAGCCTTAAATGTGTATAAATAGATTTGAATGAGTTTTAGAAAGTTAAAACTATGCATATTAGTCATGTAATAAGAATCAAATGAGTCCTTAGGTTCTTTAGTTCAAAGTTGGGAGCGGAAATGTCATTTTAGCTCTAAATATGACCTATAACGACCCAATGAGCCTTAAATGTGCATACGTAGATTAGAATGAGTTTTAGAAAGTTAACAATATGCATATTAGTCATGTAATAAGAATCAAATGAGTCCTTAGGTTCTTTAGTTCAAAGTTGGGAGCGGAAATGTCATTTTAGCTCTAAATATGACCTATAACGACCCAATGAGCCTTAAATGTGCATAAATAGATTAGAATGAGTTTTAGAAAGTTAAAACTATGCATATTAGTCATGTAATAAGAATCAAATGAATCCTTAGGTTCTTTAGTTCAAAGTTGGGAGCGGAAATGTCATTTTAGCTCTAAATATGACCTATAACGACCCAATGAGCCTTAAATGTGCATAAATAGATTCGAATGAGTTTTAGAAAGTTAAAATAATGCATATTAGTCATGTAATAAGAATCAAATGAATCCTTAGGTTGTTTAGTTCAAAGTTGGGAGCGGAAATACCATTTTAGCTCTAAATTGTGTTCTTTCACTTAGTTCTTAATGCTAAAATCAGAATAAGTGTCTATATTTTTAGATGCACGGATGTATGCTTGGATTTCATGGAAATTCCTGATAATCATCCATGTCTCAGGAACTAACACCGCCAGGTTAAATAAACATATTGTACAATTCTGGTAATGCATAGCATTCTATTTACCATTTCATGTTCTAGGAACCGAACCACAGAAATCAGAAATAAAAACAGGATGCTAATTATGCTATTATTCAAAATATGCTCATGCAAGAACAAACACCTGAAAACCCTTGTATTTGATGAGCTCTTTCAGCCTGTCAACCACATAAAGCTGCCCTTCATCATCGAAGTACCCAAGATCTCCTGTATGTACCCAGCCTTGATTATCAATAGTCGACTTGGTGGCTTGTGGATTATTAAAGTAACCTGCAAATGACACAATAATGAGTACTACGTTGGGAAACTATAACCAAAACAGAAAACAGAACAACATTGTGCTTCACCTTATCTCATCGCAACAATTATCTAAGGCCATTAATATTAATGCATTTGCATATAAATGCGATTAAACTTGTAAAACTATTATTTGTCCACAACTTCACTTTTTCTTCTGTGTAAACGCTGGTTCTATCCATCTCAAAGCTTCATTTTTTGACCTAAAGTATACACTACTGTATAACCAAATATTAGTTGCATGTACAGCTTTCCAAGAACAAGAGCTAGACTGTAAACATATTATTTTTCGGAAACTGCCTAGCTTCTAAACATAGTTTTATTTATAGCTTCCCGGCATAAATCACACAATTCTGTAAACCTACCATTTAAGGTTTCAGATCATAAACATGATAGTAACTTTCCTAGGATCAAAGCAGCTCAGAGTAAAATGCTTACTGATAATCTTCAGTCTACGCAAACGAATATGATAAGGAAAATGTGTATAAAGTCCTTTTTCAATGGGAAAAACAGTAAAACTAATCATTACCTTTCATCATATTACGCGGACCCATATTTCACCCAGTTGCTTAGGATGTATCTACTTTAATTATCTGAGCTCAATACCTGCAACCAACATTCCAGTTGAGCCAGAATGTCGACCACCTAGTCTTGGGTGTTCTATAGAGATGACTCCACATGTTCCTGTCATACCGTACCCCTGAAAGGCACAATGTGAGTCGTATCAGAGAACAGTTTACCAAATAAACCCGCAAGCGCTAACCAAGACGCGAAAGTACATCCGTAAAGTAATACTAGTCAGTTCCATTAATAAGTAACAAGCTGCGGTAGATACTCTACTTCCAATTATCAAATCTTAAGAGTATTATCATCCACGAATTCATGATCATTCACCGTCATAAAAAGCCTAGACGTCTATAATTTCAATATTTCATCAACAGGACAACGTCAGGTGCTAAGTTGCTAACTGCGAAAGTTATACGGGGATTAAGTCAAATATCTATTCTACAAGGGAACACTTGACCTGTTAAAAAAATAAAAAAAACAAGGGAACACTTGACTACTTGAGATCCCTTGTGAAATTGAAAAAGATAATGTCTAAACAAAAATATTGAATCTTTTTATTTATCAAAGCAATCACATACTTCGTTGACCTTTGTTTTATAGAATTACACTATTCATGAAGAATCTTGACGTGTGCAACTAGTATGCATAGATTCAGAGTTGTTAATATTCTTGTAGGAAAAAGAATCATAAAATATAACAAAATCAAGTGAAGTCAAAGAATAACAAGAATTACTCTACTAAATAAACAATAAATAATGTATCATGGGAATATTCAAAGGAAATTTCCTCTTTTTCAGGCCATTAAAAGATAGAGAATTGTTAGAAACCATTTCATACTCATTAAGAATGTGACAGAAAACATCATAAACAATTCTTTAAAAATGATGAAAGAGAAATGTAGTTCAATATACCTGAACTATCATAGCCGGAGGCATAGTGTTAGAACACTCTGCATCATCTCCTTCCCCAAAGGCGCAGCCCCAGAACCAATCCGCTTCAAAGATGAAATATCATATTTCTTGACAGCACCATGCTTAGCCAATGCAAGCATAATTGGAGGAACAACCCACAATCTAGTAATCTTATACTTCTCAATAGCTTTTAACATCAACTCGAAATCAAACTTAGCCATACTAACAACTGTATATCCTTTCTGCAATTGAGCATACAAAATCAAAGCCAGTCCAAACACATGAAACATAGGAACCACACACAAGAACACATCATCGGTTTCGCCCTTGAATTCTTGATCACTTGTCATCATCAAAGACGCAGCAATGAAATTCTCATGAGTTAGTATAACACCTTTACTGATACCAGTTGTACCAGATGAATAGAACAATGCAGCAGTATCACTTTGTTTTATCAAAACCTTTTGAAATTCCACAGTAGACCCATTAACCAAATCATTGAAATATTCAACTTTAGAACTCGAATTTAAAACCCCTTTTCCCTTAGACCCTAGAATCAAAGCATACATATTAAGACCCTTAACTTGTCCCAAAGTTCTGGAACTGTGACAACTAATTTGGGCTTACAATCATCAACTTGTTTCTTAATCTCTGAAACTCTATATATTGGATTCACAGTAGTTGCAATTGCACCAACTGCAATAACACCCAGAAAAATTACAAGGTATTGGATAGAATTTGGGGCTAATAATACTAATTATTCGATCACTCAGTTAGAAAATACCTAACTTCTAATCAAGTTGAACCCTACAAAAATTTATCTGAACTAGAAAAACCACAAAAAATTAACCTAACTTCTATTTTGTAACTGAACAAGAAAAACCACAAATATCAAACCCTAATTTGTAAATTCATCAAATATTGGAATATTAGCCTAAATTCTCTGCATAATCAACTCATTATGCTCAACTAATTGAAGAGAAACTGAATTTTAAGAACAAGCAAAACAAGAATCAATTATAAACTAACCTTGACAGATATATTGCGTCACTGTGTGAAACAGAGTCAACCGAGATAGCTAGAAAGACGACGGTCGGCGGCGACTGTTATGGAAGAGGAGTCGAGGAAGGTGGTGGTGGAGCCGCGCGGTGAGGAGCCGGCAGAAGCGTTGGAAGGTTCTTGCAATTGATTTGTTCGAATAGAGATTTGAAGAGATTTGTACGTGTTATTGGTGAGAGTAACTTAATTGTTTTAAATTTTGTTTTGTGAATATCTATTGAAGCGAACAAAACGAAGCCCCCTTCAACAGGATGCTACCTATTGAGGCGGGCAACATAAAGCCCCCTTCAACAGGGTCTATAGAAGCGAACATAACAAAAGCCCGCCCCAACCTGTTAGTTAAACTTTTGACCCGCGTTGACTAAGTGGTTATTGAGGCTCACTTATATACGCCCCCCTCAACAAGGGGGCTACAACAGGGGTTTTTTCCACTAGTGCATGTCGTGCCCTTGCATACCTTTCTTGGGTCATGCCTTGCCTTGCTTGGGACATGTCGTGCCCTTGCTTACCTTTCTTGGGTCATGCCTTGCCTTGCTTGGGCCATGTCGTGCCCTTGCTTACCTTTCTTGGGTCATGCTTACCTTGTTTGGGCCATATCGTGCCCTTGCTTACCTTTCTTGGTCATGCCTTGCCTTGCTTGGCCATGTCGTGCCCTTGCTTACCTATCTTGGGTCATTCCTTGCCTTGCTTGGGACATGTCGTGCCCTTGCTTACCTTTCTTGGGTCATGCCTTGCCTTGCTTTGGCCATGTCGTGCCCTTGCTTACCTTTCTTGGGTCATGCTTACCTTGTTTGGGCCATGTCGTGCCCTTGCTTACCTTTCTTGGTCATGCCTTGCCTTGCTTGGCCATGTCGTGCCCTTGCTTACCTATCTTGGGTCATGCCTTGCCTTGCTTGGGCCATGTCGTGCCCTTGCTTACCTTTCTTGGGTCATGCCTTGCCTTGCTTGGGCCATGTCGTGCCCTTGCTTGCCTTTCTTGGGTCATGCCTTGCCTTGCTTGGGCCATGTCGTGCCCTTGCTTACCTTTCTTGGGTCATGCTTCCTTTGCTTGGGCCATGTCGTGCCCTTGCTTACCTTTCTTGGGTCATGCCTTGCCTTGCTTGGGCCATGTCGTGCCCTTGCTTACCTTTCTTGGGTCATGCCTTGCCTTGCTTGGGCCAAGTCGTGCCCTTGCTTGCCTTTCTTGGGTCATGCTTACCTTGCTTGGGCCATGTCGTGCCCTTGCTTACCTTTCTTGGGTCATGCCTTTCCTTGCTTGGGCCATGTCGTGCCCTTGCTTACCTTTCTTGGGTCATGCTTCCCTTGCTTGGGCCATGTCGTGCCCTTGCTTACCTTTCTTGGGTCATGCCTTGCCTTGCTTGGGCCATGTCGTGCCCTTGCTTACCTTTCTTGGGTCATGCCTTGCCTTGCTTGGGCCATGTCGTGCCCTTGCTTGCCTTTCTTGGGTCATGCTTACCTTGCTTGGGCCATGTCGTGCCCTTGCTTACCTTTCTTGGGTCATGCCTTGCCTTGCTTGGGCCATGTCGTGCCCTTGCTTACCTTTCTTGGGTCATGCTTACCTTGCTTGGGCCATGTCGTACCCTTGCTTACCTTTCTTGGGTCATGCCTTGCCTTGCTTGGGCCATGTCGTGCCCTTGCTTACCTTTCTTGGGTGATGCTTACCTTGCTTGGGCCATGTCGTGCCCTTGCTTACCTTTCTTGGGTCATGCTTACCTTGCTTGGGCCATGTCGTACCCTTGCTTACCTTTCTTGGGTCATGCCATGCCTTGCTTGGGCCATGTCGTGCCCTTGCTTACCTTTCTTGGGTCATGCCTTGTCTTGCTTGCGCCAAGTCGTGCCCTTGCTTGCCTTTCTTGGGTCATGCTTACCTTGCTTGGGCCATGTCGTGCCCTTGCTTACCTTTCTTGGGTCATGCCTTGCCTTGCTTGGGCCATGTCGTGCCCTTGCTTACCTTTCTTGGGTCATGCTTCCCTTGCTTGGGCCATGTCGTGCCCTTGCTTACCTTTCTTGGGTCATGCCTTGCCTTGCTTGGGCCATGTCATGCCCTTGCTTACCTTTCTTGGGTCATGCCTTGCCTTGCTTGGGCCATGTCGTGCCCTTGCTTGCCTTTCTTGGGTCATGCTTACCTTGCTTGGGCCATGTCGTGCCCTTGCTTACCTTTCTTGGGTGATGCTTACCTTGCTTGGGCCATGTCGTGCCCTTGCTTACCTTTCTTGGGTCATGCCTTGCCTTGCTTGGGCCATGTCGTGCCCTTGCTTGCCTTTCTTGGGTCATGTCTTGCCTTGCTTGGGCCAAGTCGTGCCCTTGCTTGCCTTTCTTGGGTCATGCTTACCTTGCTTGGTCCATGTCGTGCCCTTGCTTACCTTTCTTGGGTCATGCCTTGCCTTGCTTGGGCCATGTCGTGCCCTTGCTTACCTTTCTTGGGTCATGCCTTGCCTTGCTTGGGCCATGTCGTGCCCTTGCTTACCTTTCTTGGGTCATGCTTACCTTGTTTAGGCCATGTCGTGCCCTTGCTTACCTTTCTTGGTCATGCCTTGCCTTGCTTGGCCATGTCGTGCCCTTGCTTACCTATCTTGGGTCATGCCTTGCCTTGCTTGGGCCATGTCGTGCCCTTGCTTACCTTTCTTGGGTCATGCCTTGCCTTGCTTGGGCCATGTCGTGCCCTTGCTTGCCTTTCTTGGGTCATGCCTTGCCTTGCTTGGGCCATGTCGTGCCCTTGCTTACCTTTCTTGGGTCATGCTTCCTTTGCTTGGGCCATGTCGTGCCCTTGCTTACCTTTCTTGGGTCATGCCTTGCCTTGCTTGGGCCATGTCGTGCCCTTGCTTACCTTTCTTGGGTCATGCCTTGCCTAGCTTGGGCCAAGTCGTGCCCTTGCTTGCCTTTCTTGGGTCATGCTTACCTTGCTTGGGCCATGTCGTGCCCTTGCTTACCTTTCTTGGGTCATGCCTTTCCTTGCTTGGGCCATGTCGTGCCCTTGCTTACCTTTCTTGGGTCATGCTTCCCTTGCTTGGGCCATGTCGTGCCCTTGCTTACCTTTCTTGGGTCATGCCTTGCCTTGCTTGGGCCATGTCGTGCCCTTGCTTACCTTTCTTGGGTCATGCCTTGCCTTGCTTGGGCCATGTCGTGCCCTTGCTTGCCTTTCTTGGGTCATGCTTACCTTGCTTGGGCCATGTCGTGCCCTTGCTTACCTTTCTTGGGTCATGCCTTGCCTTGCTTGGGCCATGTCGTGCCCTTGCTTACCTTTCTTGGGTCATGCTTACCTTGCTTGGGCCATGTCGTACCCTTGCTTACCTTTCTTGGGTCATGCCTTGCCTTGCTTGGGCCATGTCGTGCCCTTGCTTACCTTTCTTGGGTGATGCTTACCTTGCTTGGGCCATGTCGTGCCCTTGCTTACCTTTCTTGGGTCATGCTTACCTTGCTTGGGCCATGTCGTACCCTTGCTTACCTTTCTTGGGTCATGCCTTGCCTTGCTTGGGCCATGTCGTGCCCTTGCTTACCTTTCTTGGGTCATGCCTTGTCTTGCTTGCGCCAAGTCGTGCCCTTGCTTGCCTTTCTTGGGTCATGCTTACCTTGCTTGGGCCATGTCGTGCCCTTGCTTACCTTTCTTGGGTCATGCCTTGCCTTGCTTGGGCCATGTCGTGCCCTTGCTTACCTTTCTTGGGTCATGCTTCCCTTGCTTGGGCCATGTCGTGCCCTTGCTTACCTTTCTTGGGTCATGCCTTGCCTTGCTTGGGCCATGTCGTGCCCTTGCTTACCTTTCTTGGGTCATGCCTTGCCTTGCTTGGGCCATGTCGTGCCCTTGCTTGCCTTTCTTGGGTCATGCTTACCTTGCTTGGGCCATGTCGTGCCCTTGCTTACCTTTCTTGGGTGATGCTTACCTTGCTTGGGCCATGTCGTGCCCTTGCTTACCTTTCTTGGGTCATGCCTTGCCTTGCTTGGGCCATGTCGTGCCCTTGCTTGCCTCTCTTGGGTCATGTCTTGCCTTGCTTGGGCCAAGTCGTGCCCTTGCTTGCCTTTCTTGGGTCATGCTTACCTTGCTTGGTCCATGTCGTGCCCTTGCTTACCTTTCTTGGGTCATGCCTTGCCTTGCTTGGGCCATGTCGTGCCCTTGCTTACCTTTCTTGGGTAATGCCTTGCCTTGCTTGGGCCATGTCGTGCCCTTGCTTGGCTTTCTTGGGTCATGCCTTGCCTTGCTTGGGTCATGTCGTGCCCTTGCTTGCCTTTCTTGGGTCATGCCTTGCCTTGCTTAGGCCATGTCGTGCCCTTGCTTGCCTTTCTTTGGTCATGCCTTGCCTTTCTTGGGCCATGTCGTGCCCTTGCTTGCCTTTCTTGGGCCATGTCGTGCCCTTGCTTGCCTTTCTTGGGTCATGCTTTGCCTTGCTTGGGCCATGTCGTGCCCTTGCTTGCCTTTCTTGGGTCATGTCTTGCCTTGCTTGGGCCATGTCGTGCCCTTGCTTGCCTTTCTTGGGTCATGGATTGCCTTGCTTGGGCCATGTCGTGCCCTTGCTTGCCTTTCTTGGGTCATGCATTGCTTTGCTTGGGTCATGTCGTGCCCTTGCTTGCCTTTCTTGGGTCATACCTTGCCTTGCTTGGGTCATGGGCATGTGTGGTGTCGTAGGGGGACCGACCATGCCCAACGGTGCCCAACGGTACCCACAAGAGAGTTTTAAGCCAACCTTGACCATGAAGGAAATAATGCCCTTGGTCCAAGTATGCATTCTATGTTAAGTCTAATAAATACGGTTCAGTATTAATTAACAAGTTAATAATTCAGTGAGATCAAGTGAGCTGAATGCCTAGCTAGAGGCCGCTTCAGTTCAAGTGGAATTAATGATATTAATCCACAGCTTACTCTTGACTGAACCCGTAGGGTCACACAAATAGTACGTAAACGGATCAAGTATTTAATGGCATTAAATACTCCATCTATGGATATTCGGAATCGACGGATCTTGGTTTCAGTGGGAGCTGAGATCGTCACAGGCAAGAAATGAATACTCCAGAAACGATGATATTGCCGGAAACGGAAATATGGATCGTATCGGAAATATAAATATTATCCAAGTCGTAGATGTTGCCGGAAACGGAAACATGGTACGTATCGGAAAATATTATCGGAAATGGAAATATTGCCAGAATCGGAAATATTGCCGGAAACGGAAATATTGTCAGAATCGGAAATATTATCGGAAACGGAAATATTAAATATTTGTTCGAAACGGAAATTAATTCCGGAATCGGAAATGTTAAATATTGTTCGTATCGGAAATGAATTCCAGAATCGGAAATTTAATCGGAAGCGTATCGTACGAATAAGCATCGGACGAGGCCTGCCGGACGAGGGCCCAGCACGAAGCCAGGCCATCGCCCAGCAAGCCAAGCGCGCCACACGAACAGCCAAGGCCACGCCAGGCCCAGTGCAAGGCCAGGCCGAGCAGGCCGTGGCAGCGCGCACAGCGCGAGCAGCGCGCGCAGGTGCTTGTGTGGGCTTGTAGCTCGCGTAGGCCTCGCTGCGTGGGCTGCTGCTCGCACGCACGCGCATGGGCGGCCCATCGTGGCTGCCGTGTGTGTGTGCGTAAGTGTTTGTGTTCATGCACGATTCCTAAAACTTGCAGAGTTCGGTTAATGATTAAATTCCTAATTCTATTTGATAAATTAATTAATTAGAGTTCTTGTAGGATTCTAAGTTTAATTAATTCGTATCCTAATAGGATTCCAATTCTCTTTCCATACCCCTATAAATATGTGGCCTGGGTTCACAATTTATAACGAGTTTTAAAAGTATTCAAAGTAAGTTTTTGAGAGAAAAATTCAGTCACACATCTTGCTCAAAAGTGCCGAAAATTCTAGTACCTTAAGGGCGATTCTAGTTGGTCAATCTTAAGGCGGATCCGGACGTGCTGTGGACTATCTACGGAGGGACGACACTTGGAGTCCTAAAGACTTGTTCTTGTTCGGTTCGGGCGCAGCTAGGGAGGGCACGCAACAAAGAGTATGCATCAAATTATGCTATATGATTATGTGTAAATAATATGTATTCCTGGGTTAATGGTTGTTTCCGCATGATTTATGTAATATCATATGTATCATAACCTAACAGTGGTATCACGAGCCCCTTATTATTTTCATAATCTAATTTGCATGAACATGGTTAAATATTACAAATTTGCAAGAATTAAAAGGGGTGATTAATTTTCGTAATTGTTAATTAATTGCAAATTGCGTTTATTTAATTATACGTACGCAGTTTTTCGGCAGTTTCTTCGTTACTCATCCAAATCGAGTGATTTTTGTGTCAATTCCGCATGTAAAAGGCATTCTAAAATTTTGACAAAAAAAGTATTTTTCTGCCGAACCCAGAATTCTCAAATTCGAAGCCTAACTATGACTTTTCGAAGGTTTTAGTTTTTCGAATGCAAAATTTCGTAAATTTAAGATGTTAAATTAAATATTTGCGATTCTTGTTGATAAATCTTGAATTTTTGATTGACCTACTGTATATGTTTAACAAGTTTGAATGCCTAGCCTTGTTAATTATGCAATCTAATTTGTAATTATGATTAATTTGTTGAAAATTAGAATAATTTAGAATTAATTTGATTTTCATAATTAATTATAATTTAATTAGAAACCTATGATTAAAAACCACCATAAAAATTGTAAATTTATGATAAATTTTAAATTTTTATGACCTAGACTTGAATCCATAACAATCGGAAATCAATTGAATAATAAATTTTCGATTTTTTCGCCCTAAAATTATGAAATTAATATTATTTATTAATTTGTCATTAATTTTAAATATAAATTTTAAATTTTTATGCGATTCGTTAATATAACTTGCACGCACAAAGCAATGGACGCTTCGTGTTACCCTTAAGGGGTGTTGTATAATGCGGGCATGCGACGACGAGCAAGGGAGCTCGTCGCCCGTGCGGCACCAATGCAATGAGCAAGGCATGGTGCACGAGCACAAGGCAGCAGCCCTGCCTCGTGTCGTGGGCCACGAGCTATGAACAAATGGGCATGGGCGAAAGGCAAGCCAAGGCAGTCGCGTGTGGGCAGCAAGCGAGCTGCGCCACAACGCGCACTGCCTCGCGCAAGAGCGCGCAGCCTCGCGCGCAGCGAGCGCAAGCTCGCGTGCCACGAGCGCTGCGCCCAGCGTTGCTCGCGCGCACAGCGAGCGATGGCTCGCGCGCACAGCGAGCTATGGCTCGCGCGCACAGCGAGCGATGGCTCGCGCGCACAGCGAGCGATGGCTCGCGCGCACAGCGAGCGATGGCTCGCGCGCACAGCGAGCGATGGCTCGCGCGCACAGCGAGCGCTGGCGAGCGCGCACTGCGAGCGATGGCTCGCGTGCGACGAGCGCTGGCGCGCGCGCAGCAAGCACCACAGCGTGCGATGGCTTGCGATGGAGATGCAGCAGCTATGCGACGAGCGCATGGGCTGCGCGCACATGGCCAGCGATGGCTGTGTGCGTGCGGCCCATGGGCGTGCGATGCGTAGGGTGTTTGCGTTGCGATTAGATCGTTTTGAATGTTTAATTTTAAAATTTCAGTTCACGTAATTTTAATTAATTTTAAAAATTAATAATTTAAATTATTTTCTTGGATTTTAATTTTGAATATTGTAATTATAATAAATTTTATTTATTCTAATTATTTTACTAAAATTAAAATCATGAATTAATTTAAATACGACTGAAATTAAATTAAACTTTTGGATTCAATTATAAATTTATACGAGCTTTAAATTTTAATTAAATTTGTATGTTTCCGGTTAGACTTGAAATACATTTTTATGTTTAAAATTAGTAAAGCATATGAATTTATTGGTTTGAGTGGGAGTCCTTTTAGTCATAAAACCTCTTGATTAGGTCTACAAATCCTTAAGGTTAAAACAACTTGATTAGAATTAATAAGGACTGAATAATTGATAGATTATTGGTGCCCTTGATTAATTGCTGCAAATGTTTACGTGATGCATAATGTGTTTTACTAACCAGCTATGTGGGCCATTCATGATAATGAATGGGTGAATGGTATATATATTGTATATGTACTGTTTTGCAGGTTATGAAGTGACTAGTATGGCCCAAATAGGATAGAAAATATGGTCTGCGTACCATTAATTTGAATGTAATTGGTCTAAAGTACCAAAGTTATTTTTCAATTCAAATATGGTCTGCGAACCATCAAATAGTTGTAATTAGTTATAGCTTATCCTATTTGAAGAAAATGGTGCCTCCGACGGAGATTTTCAAGACGGACTTTGAAGTCAAAGCTTCAAGATGAAGTCGGGCCATACTAGATCACATTTAATCTTATGCATGTTTTAAGTTATTTATTGCTTTTAAATATGTCTTAAAATGCATGAGATCAAAAACTTTATTATGTTGCATGATTAAGGATTTTAGTTCACTTAAAATCTAACCAACATAGTAAGAGCCTTAAGTTCCAAACTTAAAAATTGAGTTAAAAGGTGCCATGCCAAAATATACACTTGCTTGGATATCCTTTACATCAATCTAGTAATAGTTTTCGCTCAGCGAGGTGTTACTTATTGGTCCTAAAGGGGCAAGGTACACAAACAATTGTGAGTACATGTTAGTTTTGGTGAAACTCAACGATATAAGTAAGGAGTCCTTTTATGTCGTGGCAAAATCGATAGGTTTACCTAATAAGTTCTTAGACGTACCTATCAACCAAGAATAGTTTCTAGACTATTAGCAAAAGGCTTTTGCTTACCTAAGATGTTCTAGGATTAAGTCGACAAACTGTGCTTAGTTCTTCAATGATTTTAGGATCTTGGAATCATTTTATTCACACCTGCCGGAACACATAACTTGAATAAAATGCTTAATAAACATTGAATTATGCATGTATGCTAGAATTTAAGTTTATTAAGAGAAACTGTGAATGGTTATTTATTTGTTTATTCTTTTCAATTGTAGTTTTTAATATGGCAAACAACAATTCATTCAACATTCGATCAATTCTCGAAAAGGAGAAGTTGAACGGGAAAAACTTCCTTGACTGGCAAAGGAACTTGCAAATAGTTCTTATGCAGGAAGAAAAGGAGTATGTCCTAGATGAGGCGATGCCCGAAGCTGCAGGCGACGGGGTCACTCAGGCAGCCCTCAATCGTTGGATTGATGCCAACAAGGATGTGAAATGTCTAATGCTCGCCACCATGAGTGCGGATCTGCAGAAAACGTTCATCAACTCAGATGCTTTCACAATCATCAGTGAGTTGAAGAACATGTTCCAAGATCTGGCTCGAGTCGAAAGATTCGAGACTCATAGGCAAATTCTTGAGACCAAGCTTAAGAAAGGCGAGCCCGTAAGTCCACATGTTCTCAAAATGATTGGACTCATTGAGAATATGAGTCGGCTGGATCAGCAATTTTCTCAGGAAATGGCTATAGACACCATCCTCCATTCTCTTCAGAGCGGGTATGATCAGTTCAAACTGAACTACAGTATGAATAGTCTGGACAAAACGCTCACTGAGCTTCACGGTATGCTGAAGACCGCTGAAAAGACGCTCAAAAGTGATAAGCAGGATGTGCTTATGGTGCGTGGGGGCAAGTTCAAGAAATCTGGAAAGAAGAGGAATGCTAAGAAAGGTGGCAACAAGGCCAGCCCAACTAAGCAAACTGGCGCCAAATCTGTAAAGAGGAAGGTCAGTCAACCCACTTCTGAATCCGAATGCTTCTACTGCAAGAAGAAGGGGCATTGGAAGAGAGATTGCTTGAAGCTAAAGGAAGATCAGAAGAACGGAACAGTCGTTCCATCTTCAGGTATCTTCGTTATAGACTGTATACTTGCTAATTCAACTTCTTGGGTATTAGATACAGGTTGTGGCTCACACTTATGATCCAATCCACAGGGACTAAGAAGAAGTAGAAAGTTAAGCAAGGGTGAAGTCGACCTACGAGTGGGAAATGGAGCACGGATTGCTGCATTAGCTGTAGGAACTTACTATTTGTCGTTGCCCTCCGGGCTAGTTTTGGAACTGGAAGAATGTTTCCATGTTCCAAGTCTTACTAAAAACATCATTTCAGTTTCTTGCTTAGATGCTAAGGGATTTTCCTTTTTAATAAAAGACAATAGTTGTTCGTTTTATTTTAAAGAGATGTTTTATGGATCTGCTAGATTAGTCAATGGACTTTATTTATTAGATCACGACAAACAAGTATATAACATAAATACCAAAAGGGCCAAAAAGGATGATTCAGATCTCACCTATCTGTGGCATTGTCGATTAGGCCATATAAACTTGAAACGCTTAGAAAGACTTCAAAAGGAAGGAATTCTAGAACCATTTGACTTAGAGGATTATGGTAAATGCGAATCATGTTTACTTGGCAAAATGACAAAGCAACCTTTCTCTAAAGTTGGAGAAAGAGCAAATGAACTATTGGGTTTAATCCATACAGATGTATGTGGACCAATGAGTACAAATGCTAGAGGTGGTTTCAGCTACTTTATCACTTTCACTGATGACTTCAGTAGGTATGGTTATGTCTACCTAATGAAGCATAAGTCTGAATCCTTTGACAAATTCAAGGAATTTCAGAGTGAAGTAGAGAATCAATTAGGCAAGAAGATTAAGGCACTGCGGTCTGACAGAGGCGGTGAATATCTGAGCTATGAATTTGATGACCATCTGAAAGAATGTGGAATTCTATCAGAATTGACTCCTCCTGGAACACCACAATGGAACGGTGTGTCGGAACGGAGGAACAGAACCTTGCTAGACATGGTCAGGTCAATGATGGGTCAGGCCGAACTTCCATTAGAATTTTGGGGACATGCACTAAATACAGCTGCACTCACAATAAATAGAGCTCCGTCTAAAGCTGTCGAAAAGACTCCATACGAATTATGGTTTGGAAAGCCTCCAAATGTGTCTTTTCTTAAGATTTGGGGATGTGAAGTATACGTCAAACGATTAATTTCAGACAAACTTCATCCAAAATCTGACAAATGTATCCTTGTGGGCTATCCAAAGGAAACAAAGGGGTATTACTTCTACAATACATCTGAGAACAAAGTGTTTGTTGCTCGAGATGGTGTCTTTTTGGAGAAAGATCACATTTCTAAAATGACAAGTGGGAGAAAAGTAGACCTCGAAGAAATTCGAGTCGAACAACAAACTCTAGAGAATGCTCAAGATGACATTCAGGATGAAACTCAGAGATCTTTAGAAGAATCTGGTGAGAATCATGGTCAATCTAGAAATGTTACCCCGCGTAGATCGCAAATATATAGATCTCAACCGGAAAGGTACTTAGGTATTTTGACGAACGAGAGCTATGACGTTCTATTACTTGAAAGTGATGAACCTGCGACTTACAAACAAGCTATGACGAGCCCTAGCTCCAAGCAATGGCAAGAAGCCATGCAATCTGAATTAGACTCCATGTCTGAAAACCAAGTATGGGATTTGGTCGATTTGCCAGATGGCTATCAAGCCATTGGAAGCAAATGGGTTTTCAAACTGAAAAAGGACAAGGATGGGAAACTTGAAGTTTTCAAAGCTAGATTGGTTGCAAAAGGTTACAGGCAAGTCCACGGTGTGGATTACGATGAAACTTTTTCACCAGTTGCAATGCTAAAGTCTATTCGGATAATGTTAGCAATCACTGCATATTACGATTACGAAATATGGCAGATGGATGTCAAAACTGCTTTCTTAAACGGCGTTTTAACAGAAACTGTGTTTATGACACAGCCTGAAGGTTTTGAGGATCCAAAGAATGCTAAAAAGGTATGCAAGCTAAAGAAGTCAATCTACGGATTGAAGCAGGCATCCAGGAGCTGGAATATACGTTTTGATGAAGCAGTCAGTGACTTTGGTTTCATCAAGAACGCAGACGAATCTTGTGTATACAAGAAGGTCAGTGGGAGCAAAATTGCTTTCCTAGTATTATATGTCGACGACATATTACTTATCGGAAATGACATTCCTATGTTGAACTCTGTCAAGATTTGGCTTGGGAAATGTTTTTCGATGAAGGATCTAGGAGAAGCACAGTACATATTGGGCATCAAGATTTACAGAGATAGATCTAAAAGGATGATTGGACTTATTCAAAGCACTTATATCAATAAGGTGCTTGATAGGTTCAAGATGGCGGACTCCAAGCGAGGCTACCTACCCATGTCTCATGGAATGACTCTAAGCAAGACTCAGTGCCCAAAAACACTCGATGAGCGTAGACGAATGAATGGGATTCCATATGCATCATTGATTGGTTCAATAATGTATGCTATGATATGTACACGCCCGGATGTTGCGTACGCACTCAGTGCTACGAGCAGATACCAGTCAGACCCAGGAGAGGCGCATTGGACTGCTGCCAAGAACATTCTGAAGTACCTGAAAAGGCACAAAGATGACTTCCTGGTCTATGGTGGAGATGATGAATTAATTGTTAAAGGCTATACGGACGCAAGTTTCCAAACCGACAAAGATGATTTCAGATCACAGTCTGGGTTTGTCTTCTGCCTCAACGGAGGAGCAGTAAGCTGGAAAAGTTCTAAGCAAAGCACCATTGCGGATTCTACAACTGAAGCGGAGTACATTGCTGCACATGAAGCAGCAAAGGAAGCTATATGGCTAAGGAAGTTCATAGGTGAACTTGGTGTAGTCCCCTCCATTAAAGGACCAATAGCCTTGTATTGTGACAATAACGGAGCTATTGCACAGGCAAAAGAGCCTAGACACCACCAGAGAGTCAAGCATGTACTTCGTAGATTTCACCTTCTACGAGAGTTCGTTGAAAGAAAAGAAGTCGAGATAAGCAAAATTGGAACTGATGACAACATATCAGATCCATTAACTAAACCTCTGCCGCAAGCGAAGCACAACTCGCACACTGCAGCTATGGGAATCAAGCATATTGGAGAATGGCTTTGATGTCTCTATTTAATGTTTTAAAGTTTTAGAGTTTAAATCTTTGCAAAACATTATTGGTTAATCATTCACAATAAATGAAAAGAATTCCTTTTTCCATTTAATTTGTGGTTTATTAAATGATGAGTCCCTTCAATTTGACGATATATTCAAGATAGACTGTCAGGACCAGTCCTGTGACGAAGAAATGTCTATCAAGTGAACTTGAATGTCAAAGGTTGAAAATGGTCCCTAGTCGGAGTTTTCTATAAAATTGGACGCATAGAAAACGTTAGACGATTAGAATGCAAGATGACTAGTAGTTCTGTTTCTTGAACTATGTGGACATGGCAATGTCATAATCATTTGCATAGATACTTACTTTGGGAAGATTAGTATCGGACAAGACCTATGAAACTTTACTGTAAGAGATGAAAATCTGTCATAAGTAAATTTCATTAAATTATTAGACACTAAATCCTCAATACCTGAGTGATTTGAGATTACTTGTTTGAGAACTGGTTGCTTTGACGTTGACCAACCGTCGCACCGTAAAAGGAGGCTATAAAGGCAACGCTCAGGTAATCACCTATCAAACGAAGTCTAATCTCAAGATCGCAAGATTGGGATTGTCCTCCCATAAATCGGGATGAGATGCTTAAAAGTTGTACAAGGCCACTCGGAGAGCTAGAAACTGTGAAATGCATGGCCGTGCTCGGATGAATCATAGGCTATGATTATCTGTTTATTTGATCAGTTGAACTCTGAAACCGAGGAACACCTCTGGACATAATAAGGATGACAACTCTTACCTTATGTTCAAGAGCAAGCATCGAGCGACAAAGGAATTAGGAAATGCACACTTGTCCCTAAGGACAAGTGGGAGACTGAAGGAAATAATGCCCTTGGTCCAAGTATGCATTCTATGTTAAGTCTAATAAATGCGGTTCAGTATTAATTAACAAGTTAATAATTCAGTGAGATCAAGTGAGCTGAATGCCTAGCTAGAGGCCGCTTCAGTTCAAGTGGAATTAATGATATTAATCCACAGCTTACTCTTGACTGAACCCGTAGGGTCACACAAATAGTAAGTAAACGGATCAAGTATTTAATGGCATTAAATACTCCATCTATGGATATTCGGAATCGACGGATCTTGGTTTCAGTGGGAGCTGAGATCGTCACAGGCAAGAAATGAATACTCCGGAAACGATGATATTCCCGGAAACGGAAATATGGATCGTATCGGAAATATAAATATTATCCAAGTCGTAGATGTTTCCGGAAACGGAAACATGGTACGTATCGGAAAATATTATCGGAAATGGAAATATTGCCAGAATCGGAAATATTGCCGGAAACGGAAATATTGTCAGAATCGGAAATATTATCGGAATCGGAAAATAATTCCGGAAACGGAAATATTAAATATTTGTTCGAAACGGAAATTAATTCCGGAATCGGAAATGTTAAATATTGTTCGTATCGGAAATGAATTCCGGAATCGGAAATTTAATCGGAAGCGTATCGTACGAATAAGCATCGGACGAGGCCTGCCGGACGAGGGCCCAGCACGAAGCCAGGCCATCGCCCAGCAATCCAAGCGCGCCACACGAACAGCCAAGGCCACTCCAAGCCCAGCGCAAGGCCAGGCCCAGCAGGCCGTGGCAGCGCGCACAGCGCGCGCAGGAGCTACGTGGGCTTGTAGCTCGCGTAGGCCTCGCTGCGTGGGCTGCTGCTCGCGCGCACGCGCATGGGCGGCCCATCGTGGCTGCCGTGTGTGTGTGCGTAAGTGTTTGTGTTCATGCACGATTCATAAAACATGCAGAGTTCGGTTAATGATTAAATTCCTAATTCTATTAGATAAATTAATTAAATTAGAGTTCTTGTAGGATTCTAGGTTTAATTAATTTGTATCTGAATAGGATTCCAATTCCCTTTCCATACCCCTATAAATATGTGGCCTGGGTTCACAATTTATAACGAGTTTCAAAGTATTCAAAGTGAGTTTTTGAGAGAAAAATTCAATCACACATCTTGCTCAAAAGTGCCGAAAATTCTAGTACCTTAAGGGCGATTCTAGTTGGTCAATCTTAAGGCGGATCCGGACGTGCTGTGGACTATCTACGGAGGGACGACACTTGGAGTCCTAAAGACTTGTTCTTGTTCGGTTCGGGCGCAGCTAGGGAAGGCACGCAACAAAGAGTATGCATCTAAATTATGCTATATGATTATGTGTAAATAATATGTATTCCTGGGTTAATGGTTGTTTCCGCATGATTTATGTAATATCATATGTATCATAACCTAACAATGTCGTGCCCTTGCTTACCTTTCTTGGGTCATGCTTACCTTGCTTGGGCCATGTCGTGCCCTTGCTTACCTTTCTTGGGTCATGCTTACCTTGCTTGGGCCATGTCGTGCCCTTGCTTACCTTTCTTGGGTCATGCCTTGCCTTGCTTAGGCCATGTCGTGCCCTTGCTTACCTTTCTTGGGTCATGCTTACCTTGCTTGGGCCATGTCGTGCCCTTGCTTACCTTTCTTGGGTCATGCCTTACCTTGCTTGGGTCATGCTTACCTTTCTTGGGTCATGCTTTGCCTTGCTTGGGCCATGTCGTGCCCTTGCTTACCTTTCTTGGGTCTTGCTTACCTTGCTTGGGCCATGTCGTGCCCTTGCTTACCTTTCTTGGGTGATGCTTACCTTGCTTGGGCCATGTCGTGCCCTTGCTTACCTTTCTTGGGTCATGCTTACCTTGCTTGGGCCATGTCGTACCCTTGCTTACCTTTCTTGGGTCATGCCTTGCCTTGCTTGGGCCATGTCGTGCCCTTGCTTACCTTTCTTGGGTGATGCTTACCTTGCTTGGGCCATGTCGTGCCCTTGCTTACCTTTCTTGGGTCATGCTTACCTTGCTTGGGCCATGTCGTACCCTTGCTTACCTTTCTTGGGTCATGCCTTGCCTTGCTTGGGCCATGTCGTGCCCTTGCTTACCTTTCTTGGGTCATGCCTTGCCTTGCTTGGGACATGTCGTGCCCTTGCTTACCTTTCTTGGGTCATGCCTTGCCTTGCTTGGGACATGTCGTGCCCTTGCTTGCCTTTCTTGGGTCATGCCTTGCCTTGCTTGGGCCATGTCGTGCCCTTGCTTACTTACCTTGTTTGGGCCATGTCGTGCCCTTGCTTACCTTTCTTGGTCATGCCTTGCCTTGCTTGGGCCATGTCGTGCCCTTGCTTACCTTTCTTGGGTCATGCTTGCCTTGCTTGGGCCATGTCGTGCCCTTGCTTACCTTTCTTGGGTCATGCTTACCTTGCTTGGGCCATGTCGTACCCTTGCTTACCTTTCTTGGGTCATGCCTTGCCTTGCTTGGGCCATGTCGTGCCCTTGCTTACCTTTCTTGGGTCATGCCTTGCCTTGCTTGGGACATGTCGTGCCCTTGCTTACCTTTCTTGGGTCATGCCTTGCCTTGCTTGGGCCATGTCGTGCCCTTGCTTACCTTTCTTGGCTCATGCTTACCTTGTTTGGGCCATGTCGTGCCCTTGCTTACCTTTCTTGGTCATGCCTTGCCTTGCTTGGCCATGTCGTGCCCTTGCTTACCTATCTTGGGTCATGCCTTGCCTTGCTTGGGACATGTCGTGCCCTTGCTTACCTTTCTTGGGTCATGCGTGCCACGAGCGCTGCGCCCAGCGTTGCTCGCGCGCCCAGCGAGCGATGGCTCGCGCGCACAGCGAGCAATGGCTCGCGCGCACAGCGAGCGCTGGCGAGCGCGCACTGCGAGCGATGGCTCGCGTGGACGAGCGCTTGCGCGCGCAGATAGCACCACAGCGTGCGATGGCTTGCGATGGAGATGCAGCAGCTATGCGACGAGCGCATGGGCTGCGCGCACATGGCCAGCAATGGTTGTGTGCGTGCAATGCGTAGGGTGTTTGCGTTACGATTAGATCGTTTTGAATGTTTAATTTGAAAATTTTAGTTCACGTAATTTTAATTAATTTTAAAATTAATAATTTAAATTATTTTCTTGGATTTTGATTTTGAATATTGTAATTATAATAAATTTTATTTATTCTAATTATTTTACTAAAATTAAAATCATGAATTAATTTAAATACGACTGAAATTAAATTAAACTTTTGGATTCAATTGTAAATTTATATGAGCTTTAAATTTTAATTAAATTTGTATATTTCCGGTTAGACTAGAAATACATTTTTATGTTTAAAATTAGTAAAGCATATGAATTTATTGGTTTAAGTGGGAGCCCTTTTAGTCATAAACTCTTGATTAGGTCTACAAATCCTTAAGGTTAAAACAACTTGATTAGAATTAATAAGGACTGAATAATTGGTAGATTATTGGTGCCCTTGATTAATTGCTGCAAATGTTTACGTGATGCATAATGTGTTTTACTAACCAGCTATGTGGGCCATTCATGATAATGAACGGGTGAATGGTATATATTGTATATGTACTGTTTTGCAGGTTATGAAGTGACTAGTATGGCCCAAATAGGATAGAAAATATGGTCTGCGTACCATTAATTTGAATGTAATTGGTCTAAAGTACCAAAGTTGTTTTTCAATTCAAATATGGTCTGCGTACCATCAAATAGTTGTAATTAGTTTTAATTATAGCTTATCCTATTTGAAGAAAATGGTGCCTCCCACGGAGATTTTCAAGACGGACTTTGAAGTTAAAGCTTCAAGATGAAGTCAGGCCATACTAGATCACATTTATCTTATGCATGTTTTAAGTTATTTATTGCTTTTAAATATGTCTTAAAATGCATGAGATCAAAAGCTTGATTATGTTGCATGATTAAGGATTTTAGGTCACTTAAAATCTAACCAACATAGTAAGAGCCTTCAGTTCCAAACTTAAAAATTGAGTTAAAAGGTGCCATGCCAAAATATACACTTGCTTGGATATCCTTTACATCAATCTAGTAATAGTTTTCGCTCAGCGAGGTGTTACTTATTGGTCCTAAAGGGGCAAGGTACACAAATAATTGTGAGTACATGTTAGTTTTGGTGAAACTCAACGATATAAGTAAGGAGTCCTTTTATGTCGTGGCAAATTCGATAGGTTTACCTAATAAGTTCTTAGACGTACCTATCAACCAAGAATAGTTTCTAGACTATTAGCAAAAGGCTTCTGCTTACTATAGGTTTAGCAAGGGCAAGGGCAAATTCGATAGGTTTACCTAATAAGTTCTTAGACGTGCCCTTGCTTACCTTTCTTGGTCATGCCTTGCCTTGCTTGGCCATGTCGTGCCCTTGCTTACCTATCTTGGGTCATGCCTTGCCTTGCTTGGGCCATGTCGTGCCCTTGCTTACCTTTCTTGGGTCATGCCTTGCCTTGCTTGGGCCATGTCGTGCCCTTGCTTACCTTTCTTGGGTCATGCTTACCTTGTTTGGGCCATGTCGTGCCCTTGCTTACCTTTCTTGGTCATGCCTTGCCTTGCTTGGGCCATGTCGTGCCCTTGCTTACCTTTCTTGGGTCATGCCTTGTTAGGTTATGATACATATGACATTACATAGATCATGCGGAAACAACCATTAACCCAGGACAACATATTATTTACACATAATCATATAGCATAATTTAGATGCATACTCTTTGTTGCGTGCCCTCCCTAGCTGCGCCCGAACCGAACAAGAACAAGTCTTTAGGACTCCAAGTGTCGTCCCTCCGTAGATAGTCCACAGTACGTCCGGATCCGCCTTAAGATTGACCAACTAGAATCGCCCTTAAGGTACTAGAAAATTTCGGCACTTTTATGAGCAAGATGTGTGTTTTAATTTTCTCTCAAAAAACTCACTTTTGAATACTTTGAAACTTGTTATAAATTGTGAGCCCTAGCCTCATATTTATAGGGGTATGGAAAGGGAATCGAAATCCTATTCAGATACAAATTAATTAAACCTAGAATCCTACAAGAACTCTAATTTAATTAATTTATCAAATAGAATTAGGAATTTAATCATTAACCGAACTCTGCATGTTTTAGGAAACGTGCACGAACACAAACACTTGCACACACACGCACGGCTGCCACGATGGGCCCCATGCGTGCGCGCGAGCAGCAGCCCACGCAGCGCCCGCGCGCGCTGTGCGCGCTGTGCAGCCTGCTGGGCCTGGCCTTGCGCTGGGCCTGGCGTGGCTGTTTGTGCGGCGCGCTTGGCTTGCTGGGCGATGGCCTGGCTTCGTGCTGGGCCTCGTCCGGCAGGCCTCGTCCGATGCTTATTCGTACGATGCGCTTCCGATTAAATTTTCCGATTCCGGAATTCATTTCCGATACGAACAATATTTAATATTTCCGATTCCGGAATTAATTTCCGTTTCGAACAAATATTTAATATTTCCGTTTCCGGAATTATTTTCCGATTCCGGTAATATTTCCGATTCTGACAATATTTCCGTTTCCGGCAATATTTCCGATTCTGGCAATATTTCCATTTCCGATAATATTTTCCGATACGTACCATGTTTCCGTTTCCGGCAACATCTACGACTTGGATAATATTTATATTTCCGATACGATCCATATTTCCGTTTCCGGCAATATCATCGTTTCCGGAGTATTCATTTCTTGCCTGTGACGATCTTAGCTCCCACTGAAACCAAGATCCGTCGGTTCCGAATATTCATAGATGGAGTATTTAATGCCATTAAATACTTGATCCGTTTACGTACTATTTGTGTGACCCTACGGGTTCAGTCAAGAGTAAGCTGTGGATTAATATCATTAATTCCACTTGAACTGAAGCGGCCTCTAGCTAGGCATTCAGCTCACTTGATCTCACTGAATTATTAACTTGTTAATTAATACTGAACCGCATTTATTAGACTTAACATAGAATGCATACTTGGACCAAGGGTATTATTTCCTTCAGTCTCCCACTTGTCCTTAGGGACAAGTGTGCATTTCCTAATTCCTTTGTCGCTCGATGCTTGCTCTTGAACATAAGGTAAGAGTTGTCATCCTTATTATGTCCAGAGGTGTTCCTCGGTTTCAGAGTTCAACTGATCAAATAAACAGATAATCATAGCCTATGATTCATCCGAGCACGGCCATGCATTTCACAGTTTCTAGCTCTCCGAGTGGCCTTGTACAACTTTTAAGCATCTCATCCCGATTTATGGGAGGACAATCCCAATCTTGCGATCTTGAGATTAGACTTCGTTTGATAGGTGATTACCTGAGCGTTGCCTTTATAGCCTCCTTTTACGGTGCGACGGTTGGTCAACGTCAAAGCAACCAGTTCTCAAACAAGTAATCTCAAATCACTCAGGTATTGAGGATTTAGTGTCTAATAATTTAATGAAATTTACTTATGACAGATTTTCATCTCTTACAGTAAAGTTTCATAGGTCTTGTCCGATACTAGTCTTCCCAAAGTAAGTATCTATGCAAATGATTATGACATTGCCATGTCCACATAGTTCAAGAAACATAACTACTAGTCATCTTGCATTCTAATCGTCTAACGTTTTCTATGCGTCCAATTTTATAGAAAACTCCGACTAGGGACCATTTTCAACCTTTGACATTCAAGTTCACTTGATAGACATTTCTTAGTCACAGGACTGGTCCTGACAGTCTATCTTGAATATATCGTCAAATTGAAGGGACTCATCATTTAATAAACCACAAATTAAATGGAAAAATGAATTCATTTCATTTATTGTGAATGATTAACCAATAATGTTTTACAAAGATTTAAACTCTAAAACTTTAAAACATTAAACAGAGACATCAAAGCCATTCTCCAATATGCTTGATTCCCATAGCTGCAGTGTGCGAGTTGTGCTTCGCCTGCGGCAGAGGTTTAGTTAATGGATCTGATATGTTGTCATCAGTTCCAATTTTTCTTATCTCGACTTCTTTTCTTTCAACGAACTCTCGTAGAAGGTGAAATCTACGAAGTACATGCTTGACTCTCTGGTGGTGTCTAGGCTCTTTTGCCTGTGCAATAGCTCCGTTATTATCACAATACAGGGCTATTGGTCCTTTAATGGAGGGGACTACACCAAGTTCTCCTATGAACTTCCTTAGCCATATAGCTTCCTTTGCTGCTTCATGTGCAGCAATGTACTCCGCTTCAGTTGTAGAATCCGCAATGGTGCTTTTCTTAGCACTTTTCCAGCTTACTGCTCCTCCGTTGAGGCAGAAGACAAACCCAGACTGTGATCTAAAATCATCTTTGTCGGTTCGGAAACTTGCGTCCGTATAGCCTTTAACAATTAATTCATCATCTCCACCATAGACCAGGAAGTCATCTTTGTGCCTTTTCAGGTACTTCAGAATATTCTTGGCAGCAGTCCAATGCGCCTCTCCTGGGTCTGACTGGTATCTGCTCGTAGCACTTAGTGCGTACGCAACATCCGGGCGTGTACATATCATAGCATACATTATTGAACCAATCAATGATGCATATGGAATCCCATTCATTCGTCTACGCTCATCAAGTGTTTTTGGGCACTGAGTCTTGCTTAGAGTCATTCCATGAGACATGGGTAGGTAGGCTCGCTTGGAGTCCGCCATCTTGAACCTATCAAGCACCTTATTGATATAAGTGCTTTGACTAAGTCCAATCATCTTTTTAGATCTATCTCTGTAAATCTTGATGCCCAATATGTACTGTGCTTCTCCTAGATCCTTCATCGAAAAACATTTCCCAAGCCAAATCTTGACAGAGTTCAACATAGGAATGTCATTTCCGATAAGTAATATGTCGTCGACATATAATACTAGGAAAGCAATTTTGCTCCCACTGACCTTCTTGTATACACAAGATTCGTCTGCGTTCTTGATGAAACCAAAGTCACTGACTGCTTCATCAAAACGTATATTCCAGCTCCTGGATGCCTGCTTCAATCCGTAGATTGACTTCTTTAGCTTGCATACCTTTTTAGCATTCTTTGGATCCTCAAAACCTTCAGGCTGTGTCATAAACACAGTTTCTGTTAAAACGCCGTTTAAGAAAGCAGTTTTGACATCCATCTGCCATATTTCGTAATCGTAATATGCAGCGATTGCTAACATTATTCGAATAGACTTTAGCATTGCAACTGGTGAAAAGGTTTCATCGTAATCCACACCGTGGACTTGCCTGTAACCTTTTGCGACCAATCTAGCTTTGAAAACTTCAAGTTTCCCATCCTTGTCCTTTTTCAGTTTGAAAACCCATTTGCTTCCAATGGCTTGGTAGCCATCTGGCAAATCGACCAAATCCCATACTTGGTTTTCGGACATGGAGTCTAATTCAGATTGCATGGCTTCTTGCCACTGCTTGGAGCTAGGGCTCGTCATAGCTTGCTTGTAAGTCCCAGGTTCATCACTTTCAAGTAATAGAACGTCATAGCTCTCGTTCGTCAAAATACCTAAGTACCTTTCCGGTTGAGATTTATATCTTTGCGATCTACGCGGGGTAACATTTCTAGATTGACCATGATTCTCACCAGATTCTTCTAAAGATCTCTGAGTTTCATCCTGAATGTCATCTTGAGCATTCTCTAGAGTTTGTTGTTCGACTCGAATTTCTTCGAGGTCTACTTTTCTCCCACTTGTCATTTTGGAAATGTGATCCTTCTCCAAAAAGACACCATCTCGAGCAACAAACACTTTGTTCTCAGATGTATTGTAGAAGTAATACCCCTTTGTTTCCTTTGGATAGCCCACAAGGATACATTTGTCAGATTTTGGATGAAGTTTGTCTGAAATTAATCGTTTGACGTATACTTTACATCCCCAAATCTTAAGAAAAGACACATTTGGAGGCTTTCCAAACCATAATTCGTATGGAGTCTTTTCGACAGCTTTAGACGGAGCTCTATTTATAGTGAGTGCAGCTGTATTTATTGCATGTCCCCAAAATTCTAATGGAAGTTCGGCCTGACCCATCATTGACCTGACCATGTCTAGCAAGGTTCTGTTCCTCCGTTCCGACACACCGTTCCATTGTGGTGTTCCAGGAGGAGTCAATTCTGATAGAATTCCACATTCTTTCAGATGGTCATCAAATTCATAGCTCAGATATTCACCGCCTCTATCAGACCGCAGTGCCTTAATCTTCTTGCCTAATTGATTCTCTACTTCACTCTGAAATTCCTTGAATTTGTCAAAGGATTCAGACTTATGCTTCATTAGGTAGATATAACCATACCTACTGAAGTCATCAGTGAAAGTGATAAAGTAGCTAAAACCACCTCTAGCATTTGTACTCATTGGTCCACATACATCTGTATGGATTAAACCCAATAGTTCATTTGCTCTTTCTCCAACTTTAGAGAAAGGTTGCTTTGTCATTTTGCCAAGTAAACATGATTCGCATTTACCATAATCCTCTAAGTCAAATGGTTCTAGAATTCCTTCCCTTTGAAGTCTTTCTAAGCGTTTCAAGTTTATATGTCCTAATCGACAATGCCACAGATAGGTGAGATCTGAATCATCCTTTTTGGCCTTTTTGGTATTTATGTTATATACTTGTTTGTCGTGATCTAATAAATAAAGTCCATTGACTAATCTAGCATATCCATAAAACATCTCTTTAAAATAAAACGAACAACTATTGTCTTTTATTAAAATGGAAAATCCCTTAGCATCTAAGCAAGAAACTGAAATGATGTTTTTAGTAAGACTTGGAACATGGAAACATTCTTCCAGTTCCAAAACTAGCCCGGAGGGCAACGACAAATAGTAAGTTCCTACGGCTAATGCAGCAATCCGTGCTCCATTTCCCACTCGTAGGTCGACTTCACCCTTGCTTAATTTTCTACTTCTTCTTAGTCCCTGTGGATTGAAACATAAGTGTGAGTCACAACCTGTATCTAATACCCAAGAAGTTGAATTAGCAAGTATAAAGTCTATAACGAAAATACCTGAAGATGGAACGACTGTTCCGTTCTTCTGATCTTCCTTTAGCTTCAAGCAATCTCTCTTCCAATGCCCCTTCTTCTTGCAGTAGAAGCATTCGGATTCAGAAGTGGGTTGACTGACCTTCCTCTTTGCAGATTTGGCGCCAGTTTGCTTAGTTGGGCTGGCCTTGTTGCCACCTTTCTTAGCATTCCTCTTCTTTCCAGATTTCTTGAACTTGCCCCCACGCACCATAAGCACATCCTGCTTATCACTTTTGAGCGTCTTTTCAGCGGTCTTCAGCATACCGTGAAGCTCAGTGAGCGTTTTGTCCAGACTATTCATACTGTAGTTCAGTTTGAACTGATCATACCCGCTATGAAGAGAATGTAGGATGGTGTCTATAGCCATTTCCTGAGAAAATTGCTGATCCAGCCGACTCATATTCTCAATGAGTCCAATCATTTTGAGAACATGTGGACTTACGGGCTCGCCTTTCTTAAGCTTGGTCTCAAGAATTTGCCTATGAGTCTCGAATCTTTCGACTCGAGCCAGATCTTGGAACATGTTCTTCAACTCACTGATGATTGTGAAAGCATCTGAGTTGATGAACGTTTTCTGCAGATCCGCACTCATGGTGGCGAGCATTAGACATTTCACATCCTTGTTGGCATCAATCCAACGATTGAGGGCTGCCTGAGTGACCCCGTCGCCTGCAGCTTCGGGCATCGCCTCATCCAGGACATACTCCTTTTCTTCCTGCATAAGAACTATTTGCAAGTTCCTTTGCCAGTCAAGGAAGTTTTTCCCGTTCAACTTCTCCTTTTCGAGAATTGATCGAATGTTGAATGAATTGTTGTTTGCCATATTAAAAACTACAATTGAAAAGAATAAACAAATAAATAACCATTCACAGTTTCTCTTAATAAACTTAAACTCTAGCATACATGCATAATTCAATGTTTATTAAGCATTTTATTCAAATTATGTGTTCCGGCAGGTGTGAATAAAATGATTCCAAGATCCTAAAATCATTGAAGAACTAAGCACAGTTTGTCGACTTAATCCTAGAACATCTTAGGTAAGCAAAAGCCTTTTGCTAATAGTTTAGAAACTATTCTTGGTTGATAGGTACGTCTAAGAACTTATTAGGTAAACCTATCGAATTTGCCACGACATAAAAGGACTCCTTACTTATATCGTTGAGTTTCACCAAAACTAACATGTACTCACAATTATTTGTGTACCTTGCCCCTTTAGGACCAATAAGTAACACCTCGCTGAGCGAAAACTATTACTAGATTGATGTAAAGGATATCCAAGCAAGTGTATATTTTGGCATGGCACCTTTTAACTCAATTTTTAAGTTTGGAACTTAAAGCTCTTACTATGTTGGTTAGATTTTAAGTGAACTAAAATCCTTAATCATGCAACATAATCAAGCTTTTGATCTCATGCATTTTAAGACATATTTAAAATAATAAATAACTTAAAGCATGCATAAGATAAATGTGATCTAGTATGGCCCGACTTCATCTTGAAGCTTTGACTTCAAAGTCCGTCTTGAAAATCTCCGTGGGAGGCACCATTTTCTTCAAATAGGATAAGCTATAACTAATTACAACTATTTGATGGTTCGCAGACCATATTTGAATTGAAAAATAACTTTGGTACTTTAGACCAATTACATTCAAATTAATGGTACGCAGACAATATTTTCTATCCTATTTGGGCCATACTAGTCACTTCATAACCTGCAAAACAGTACATATACAATATATACCATTCACCCATTCATTATCATGAATGGCCCACATAGCTGGTTAGTAAAACACATTATGCATCACGTAAACATTTGCAGCAATTAATCAAGGGCACCAATAATCTACCAATTATTCAGTCCTTATTAATTCTAATCAAGTTGTTTTAACCTTAAGGATTTGTAGACCTAATCAAGAGTTTATGACTAAAAAGCGCTCCCACTTAAACCAATAAATTTATATGCTTTACTAATTTTAAACATAAAAATGTATTTCTAGTCCAACCGGAAACATACAAATTTAATTAAAATTTAAAGCTCATATCAATTTATAATTGAATTCAAAAGTTTAATTTAATTTCAGTCGTATTTAAATTAATTCATGATTTTAATTTTAGTAAAATAATTAGAATAAATAAAATTTATTATAATTACAATATTCAAAATTAAAATCCAAGAAAATAATTTAAATTATTAATTTTAAAATTAATTAAAATTACGTGAACTGAAATTTTCAAATTAAACATTCAAAACGATCTAATCGTAACGCAAACACCCTACGCGTTGCACGCCCATGGGCCGCACGCACACAGCCATTGCTGGCCATGTGCGCGCAGCCCATGCGCTCGTTGCATAGCTGCTGCATCTCCATCGCAAGCCTCCGCATGCACTGGTGCTTGCTGCGCGCGCCAGCGCTCATCGCACGCGAGCTATCGCTCGCAGTGCGCGCGCGACATCGCTTGCTGGGCGCGCGAGCCATCGCTCGCTGGGCGCGCGACATCGCTCGCTGGGCGGGCGACATCGCTCGCTGGGCGGGCGACATCGCTCGCTGTGCGCTCGCTGCGCGCGAGGCTGCGCGCTCTTGTGCGAGGCAGCGCGCGTTGTGGCGCAGCTCGCTTGCTGCCCACACGCGACTGCCTTGGCTCGCCCTTCGCCCATGCCCATTCGTCCATTGCTCGTGGCACACGACACAAGGCAGGGCTGCTGCATTGTGCTCGTGCACTACGCCCTTGCTCATAGCATTCGTGCCGCACGGGCGACGAGCTCCCTTGCTCGTCGTCGCATGCCCGCATTATACAACACCCCTTAAGGGTAACACGAAGCGTCCATTGCTTCGTGCGTGCAAGTTTTATGAACGAATCGCATAAAAATTTAAAATTTATATTTAAAATTAATGACAAATTAATAAATAATATTAATTTCATAATTTTAGGGCGAAAAAATCGAAAATTTATTATCCAATTGATTTCCGATTGTTATGGATTCAAGTCTAGGTCATAAAAATTTAAAATTTATCATAAATTTACAATTTTTATGGTGGTTTTTAATCATAGGTTTCTAATTAAATTACAATTAATTATGAAAATCAAATTAATTCTAAATTATTCTAATTTTCAACAAATTAATCATAATTACAAATTAGATTGCATAATTAACAAGACTAGGCATTCAAACTTGTTAAACATATGCAGTAGGTCAATCAAAAATTCAAGATTTATCAACAAGAATCGCAAATATTTAATTTAACATCTTAAATTTACGAAATTTTGCATTCGAAAAACTAAAACCTTCGAAAAGTCATAGTTGTGCTTCGAATTTGAGAATTCTGGGTTCGGCAGGAAAATATTTTTTTTGTCAAAATTTTAGAATGCCTTTTACATGCGGAATTGACACAAAAATCACTCAATTCGGATGAGTAACGAAGAAACTGCCGAAAAACTGCGTACGTATAATTAAATAAACGCAATTTGCAATTAATTAACAATTACGAAAATTAATCACCCCTTTTAATTCTTGCAAATTTGTAATATTTAACCATGTTCATGCAATTTAGATTATGAAAATAATAAGGGGCTCGTGATACCACTGTTAGGTTATGATACATATGACATTACATAGATCATGCGGAAACAACCATTAACCCAGGACAACATATTATTTACACATAATCATATAGCATAATTTAGATGCATACTCTTTGTTGCGTGCCCTCCCTAGCTGCGCCCGAACCGAACAAGAACAAGTCTTTAGGACTCCAAGTGTCGTCCCTCCGTAGATAGTCCACAGTACGTCCGGATCCGCCTTAAGATTGACCAACTAGAATCGCCCTTAAGGTACTAGAAAATTTCGGCACTTTTATGAGCAAGATGTGTGTTTTAATTTTCTCTCAAAAAACTCACTTTTGAATACTTTGAAACTTGTTATAAATTGTGAGCCCTAGCCTCATATTTATAGGGGTATGGAAAGGGAATCAAAATCCTATTCAGATACAAATTAATTAAACCTAGAATCCTACAAGAACTCTAATTTAATTAATTTATCAAATAGAATTAGGAATTTAATCATTAACCGAACTCTGCATGTTTTAGGAAACGTGCACGAACACAAACACTTGCACACACACGCACGGCTGCCACGATGGGCCCCATGCGTGCGCGCGAGCAGCAGCCCACGCAGCGCCCGCGCGCGCTGCGCGCTGTGCGCGCTGCGCAGCCTGCTGGGCCTGACCTTGCGCTGGGCCTGGCGTGGCTGTTTGTGCGGCGCGCTTGGCTTGCTGGGCGATGGCTTGGCTTCGTGCTGGGCCTCGTCCGGCAGGCCTCGTCCGATGCTTATTCGTACGATGCGCTTCCGATTAAATTTTCCGATTCCGGAATTCATTTCCGATACGAACAATATTTAATATTTCCGATTCCAGAATTAATTTCCGTTTCGAACAAATATTTAATATTTCCGTTTCCGGAATTATTTTCCGATTCCGGTAATATTTCCGATTCTGACAATATTTCCGTTTCCGGCAATATTTCCGATTCTGGCAATATTTCCATTTCCGATAATATTTTCCGATACGTACCATGTTTCCGTTTCCGGCAACATCTACGACTTGGATAATATTTATATTTCCGATACGATCCATATTTCCGTTTCCGGCAATATCATCGTTTCCGGAGTATTCATTTCTTGCCTGTGACGATCTTAGCTCCCACTTAAACCAAGATCCGTCGGTTCGAATATTCATAGATGGAGTATTTAATGCCATTAAATACTTGATCCGTTTACGTACTATTTGTGTGACCCTACGGGTTCAGTCAAGAGTAAGCTGTGGATTAATATCATTAATTCCACTTGAACTGAAGCGGCCTCTAGCTAGGCATTCAGCTCACTTGATCTCACTGAATTATTAACTTGTTAATTAATACTGAACCGCATTTATTAGACTTAACATAGAATGCATACTTGGACCAAGGGCATTATTTCCTTCATGCCTTGCCTTGCTTGGGCCATGTCGTGCCCTTGCCTACCTTTCTTGGGTCATGCTTACCTTGTTTGGGCCATGTCGTGCCCTTGCTTACCTTTCTTGGTCATGCCTTGCCTTGCTTGGGCCATGTCGTGCCCTTGCTTACCTTTCTTGGGTCATGCTTGCCTTGCTTGGGCCATGTCGTGCCCTTGCTTACCTTTCTTGGGTCATGCTTACCTTGCTTGGGCCATGTCGTACCCTTGCTTACCTTTCTTGGGTCATGCCTTGCCTTGCTTGGGCCATGTCGTGCCCTTGCTTACCTTTCTTGGGTCATGCCTTGCCTTGCTTGGGACATGTCGTGCCCTTGCTTACCTTTCTTGGGTCATGCCTTGCCTTGCTTGGGCCATGTCGTGCCCTTGCTTACCTTTCTTGGGTCATGCTTACCTTGTTTGGGCCATGTCGTGCCCTTGCTTACCTTTCTTGGTCATGCCTTGCCTTGCTTGGCCATGTCGTGCCCTTGCTTACCTATCTTGGGTCATGCCTTGCCTTGCTTGGGACATGTCGTGCCCTTGCTTACCTTTCTTGGGTCATGCCTTGCCTTGCTTGGGCCATGTCGTGCCCTTGCTTACCTTTCTTGGGTCATGCTTACCTTGTTTGGGCCATGTCGTGCCCTTGCTTACCTTTCTTGGTCATGCCTTGCCTTGCTTGGCCATGTCGTGCCCTTGCTTACCTATCTTGGGTCATGCCTTGCCTTGCTTGGGCCATGTCGTGCCCTTGCTTACCTTTCTTGGGTCATGCCTTGCCTTGCTTGGGCCATGTCGTGCCCTTGCTTGCCTTTCTTGGGTCATGCCTTGCCTTGCTTGGGCCACGTCGTGCCCTTGCTTACCTTTCTTGGGTCATGCTTCCTTTGCTTGGGCCATGTCGTGCCCTTGCTTACCTTTCTTGGGTCATGCCTTGCCTTGCTTGGGCCATGTCGTGCCCTTGCTTACCTTTCTTGGGTCATGCCTTGCCTTGCTTGGGCCAAGTCGTGCCCTTGCTTGCCTTTCTTGGGTCATGCTTACCTTGCTTGGGCCATGTCGTGCCCTTGCTTACCTTTCTTGGGTCATGCCTTGCCTTGCTTGGGCCATGTCGTGCCCTTGCTTACCTTTCTTGGGTCATGCTTCCCTTGCTTGGGCCATGTCGTGCCCTTGCTTACCTTTCTTGGGTCATGCCTTGCCTTGCTTGGGCCATGTCGTGCCCTTGCTTACCTTTCTTGGGTCATGCCTTGCCTTGCTTGGGCCATGTCGTGCCCTTGCTTGCCTTTCTTGGGTCATGCTTACCTTGCTTGGGCCATGTCGTGCCCTTGCTTACCTTTCTTGGGTCATGCCTTGCCTTGCTTGGGCCATGTCGTGCCCTTGCTTACCTTTCTTGGGTCATGCCTTGCCTTGCTTGGGCCAAGTCGTGCCCTTGCTTGCCTTTCTTGGGTCATGCTTACCTTGCTTGGGCCATGTCGTGCCCTTGCTTACCTTTCTTGGGTCATGCCTTGCCTTGCTTGGGCCATGTCGTGCCCTTGCTTGCCTTTCTTGGGTCATGCTTACCTTGCTTGGGCCATGTCGTGCCCTTGCTTACCTTTCTTGGGTTATGCCTTGCCTTGCTTGGGCCATGTCGTGCCCTTGCTTACCTTTCTTGGGTCATGCCTTGCCTTGCTTGGGCCATGTCGTGCCCTTGCTTGCCTTTCTTGGGTCATGCTTACCTTGCTTGGGCCATGTCGTGCCCTTGCTTACCTTTCTTGGGTCATGCCTTGCCTTGCTTGGGCCAAGTCGTGCCCTTGCTTGCCTTTCTTGGGTCATGCTTACCTTGCTTGGGCCATGTCGTGCCCTTGCTTACCTTTCTTGGGTCATGCCTTGCCTTGCTTGGGCAATGTCGTGCCCTTGCTTACCTTACTTGGGTCATGCTTCCCTTGCTTGGGCCATGTCGTGCCCTTGCTTACCTTTCTTGGGTCATGCCTCGCCTTGCTTGGGCCATGTCGTGCCCTTGCTTGCCTTTCTTGGGTCATGCCTTGCCTTGCTTGGGCCATGTCGTGCCCTTGCTTACCTTTCTTGGGTCATGCTTACCTTGCTTGGGCCATGTCGTGCCCTTGCTTACCTTTCTTGGGTCATGCCTTGCCTTGCTTGGGCCATGTCGTGCCCTTGCTTGCCTTTCTTGGGTCATGCCTTGCCTTGCTTGGGCCAAGTCGTGCCCTTGCTTGCCTTTCTTGGGTCATGCTTACCTTGCTTGGGCCATGTCGTACCCTTGCTTACCTTTCTTGGGTCATGCCTTGCCTTGCTTGGGCCATGTCGTGCCCTTGCTTACCTTTCTTGGGTCATGCCTTGCTTTGCTTGGGACATGTCGTGCCCTTGCTTACCTTTCTTGGGTCATGCCTTGCCTTGCTTGGGCCATGTCGTGCCCTTGCTTACCTTTCTTGGGTCATGCTTACCTTGTTTGGGCCATGTCGTGCCCTTGCTTACCTTTCTTGGTCATGCCTTGCCTTGCTTGGCCATGTCGTGCCCTTGCTTACCTATCTTGGGTCATGCCTTGCCTTGCTTGGGACATGTCGTGCCCTTGCTTACCTTTCTTGGGTCATGCCTTGCCTTGCTTGGGCCATGTCGTGCCCTTGCTTACCTTTCTTGGGTCATGCTTACCTTGTTTGGGCCATGTCGTGCCCTTGCTTACCTTTCTTGGTCATGCCTTGCCTTGCTTGGCCATGTCGTGCCCTTGCTTACCTATCTTGGGTCATGCCTTGCCTTGCTTGGGCCATGTCGTACCCTTGCTTACCTTTCTTGGGTCATGCCTTGCCTTGCTTGGGCCATGTCGTGCCCTTGCTTGCCTTTCTTGGGTCATGCCTTGCCTTGCTTGGGCCATGTCGTGCCCTTGCTTACCTTTCTTGGGTCATGCTTCCTTTGCTTGGGCCATGTCGTGCCCTTGCTTACCTTTGTTGGGTCATGCCTTGCCTTGCTTGGGCCATGTCGTGCCCTTGCCTACCTTTCTTGGGTCATGCCTTGCCTTGCTTGGGCCAAGTCGTGCCCTTGCTTGCCTTTCTTGGGTCATGCTTACCTTGCTTGGGCCATGTCGTGCCTTTGCTTACCTTTCTTGGGTCATGCCTTGCCTTGCTTGGGCCATGTCGTGCCCTTGCTTACCTTTCTTGGGTCATGCTTCCCTTGCTTGGGCCATGTCGTGCCCTTGCTTACCTTTCTTGGGTCATGCCTTTCCTTGCTTGGGCCATGTCGTGCCCTTGCTTACCTTTCTTGGGTCATGCCTTGCCTTGCTTGGGCCATGTCGTGCCCTTGCTTGCCTTTCTTGGGTTATGCTTACCTTGCTTGGGCCATGTCGTGCCCTTGCTTACCTTTCTTGGGTCATGCCTTGCCTTGCTTGGGCCATGTCGTGCCCTTGCTTACCTTTCTTGGGTCATGCCTTGCCTTGCTTGGGCCAAGTCGTGCCCTTGCTTGCCTTTCTTGGGTCATGCTTACCTTGCTTGGGCCATGTCGTGCCCTTGCTTACCTTTCTTGGGTCATGCCTTGCCTTGCTTGGGCCATGTCGTGCCCTTGCTTACCTTTCTTGGGTCATGCTTACCTTGCTTGGGCCATGTCGTGCCCTTGCTTACCTTTCTTGGGTCATGCCTTGCCTTGCTTGGGCCATGTCCTGCCCTTGCTTACCTTTCTTGGGTCATGCTTCCCTTGCTTGGGCCATGTCGTGCCCTTGCTTACCTTTCTTGGGTCATGCCTTGCCTTGCTTGGGCCATGTCGTGCCCTTGCTTACCTTTCTTGGGTCATGCCTTGCCTTTCTTGGGCCATGTCGTGCCCTTGCTTACCTTTCTTGTGTCATGCCTTGCCTTGCTTGGGCCATGTCGTGCCCTTGCTTGCCTTTCTTGGGTCATGCTTACCTTGCTTGGGCCATGTCGTGCCCTTGCTTACCTTTCTTGGGTCATGCCTTGCCTTGCTTGGGCCATGTCGTGCCCTTGCTTACCTTTCTTGGGTCATGCCTTGCCTTGCTTGGGCCATGTCGTGCCCTTGCTTGCCTTTCTTGGGTCATGCTTACCTTGCTTGGGCCATGTCGTGCCCTTGCTTACCTTTCTTGGGTCATGCCTTGCCTTGCTTGGGCCAAGTCGTGCCCTTGCTTGCCTTTCTTGGGTCATGCTTACCTTGCTTGGGCCATGTCGTGCCCTTGCTTACCTTTCTTGGGTCATGCCTTGCCTTGCTTGGGCCATGTCGTGCCCTTGCTTACCTTTCTTGGGTCATGCTTCCCTTGCTTGGGCCATGTCGTGCCCTTGCTTACCTTTCTTGGGTCATGCCTTGCCTTGCTTGGGCCATGTCGTGCCCTTGCTTGCCTTTCTTGGGTCATGCCTTGCCTTGCTTGGGCCATGTCGTGCCCTTGCTTACCTTTCTTGGGTCATGCTTACCTTGCTTGGGCCATGTCGTGCCCTTGCTTACCTTTCTTGGGTCATGCCTTGCCTTGCTTGGGCCATGTCGTGCCCTTGCTTGCCTTTCTTGGGTCATGCCTTGCCTTGCTTGGGCCAAGTCGTGCCCTTGCTTGCCTTTCTTGGGTCATGCTTACCTTGCTTGGGCCATGTCGTGCCCTTGCTTACCTTTCTTGGGTCATGCCTTGCCTTGCTTGGGCCATGTCGTGCCCTTGCTTACCTTTCTTGGGTCATGCCTTGCCTTGCTTGGGTCATGTCGTGCCCTTGCTTGCCTTTCTTGGGTCATGCCTTGCCTTGCTTAGGCCATGTCGTGCCCTTGCTTGCCATTCTTTGGTCATGCCTTGCCTTGCTTGGGCCATGTCGTGCCCTTGCTTGCCTTTCTTGGGCCATGTCGTGCCCTTGCTTGCCTTTCTTGGGTCATGCTTTGCCTTGCTTGGGCCATGTCGTGCCCTTGCTTGCCTTTCTTGGGTCATGTCTTGCCTTGCTTGGGCCATGTCGTGCCCTTGCTTGCCTTTCTTGGGTCATGGATTGTCTTGCTTGGGCCATGTCGTGCCCTTGCTTGCCTTTCTTGGGTCATGCATTGCTTTGCTTGGGCCATGTCGTGCCCTTGCTTGCCTTTCTTGGGTCATACCTTGCCTTGTTTGGGCCATGTCGTGCCCTTGCTTAGAGCCAACAAATTTTTTTTCAAAATAAAATTTTTTTTAATATTTTTTTTGAATTTTTTTTGAATTTTTTTGAATTTTTTTTTTTTTCAAAAAAATAATTTTTCGCGTCAAATCGGGTCTCGGACAAAAAATTATGCGTCAAATCCGTCGAATGATCCAAAATTTTCAATCCGTCTAATGTCATGGGCATGTGTGGTGTCGTAGGGGGGCCGACCATGCCCAACGGTGCCCAACGGTGCCCACAAGAGAGTTTTAAGCCAACCTTGACCATCCATCCTTCCACTCTCACCCTCCCCCTATAGAGGTTTATTTTGAATTAGCTAAATTTTCCTAGTGAACACCCAAGTGACAGTAACATAATAATGGCTCAAAACTTGAGTTTTTGTCATAATAATGCCCCGTTTTTTTTGTTGGAAAACCTTATATGGGCATTAAGCTTAATTTTCATGTTATTTTTTTTCAAAAAAATTATTTTTGTTTTCCGAAAATAGGGAAAATAGGGGTAAAAACGGGAAAAATAAGGGAAAAATTCAAATAAATCTCAAAAAAATCCCAAAAAATCCCAAAAAATTCAAAAAAATCCCAAAAAATTATTGGTGTTGAAATTTTTTATTTTTGGACCTAGGGGGGTGCCCGTGTGGTCCAGGGTTGCTATTTTAGGGGTAAAAACGGGGAAAATCCCAAAAAATTCAAAAAAATCCCAAAAAATCCGAAAAAATAGGAAAAGACATATAAATATATATAGAAAACATTGGTGTTGAAATTTTTTATTTTGGGACCTCGGGGGGTGCCCGTGTGGTCCCGGGTAGCTATTTTTGGAAAGTTTTCGGGAAAATTCATTCATAGTGGTCATTATTGTGCATGTGGTCCGATTGTTTTGCCTTGGGCCATGCCTTGGGTCCGATTGTTGTGCCTTGGGCCATGCCTTTCCCTTGCGTGCTTATGGATGCCATGCCCTTGGTCCATGTCAATGCGATCGTTAGGAATGCAACACAGAAAACCATCACTCGCCCAAGGCCTGTATAGCACTTGGAGCAAACACTGAAGAGGTTTATCGGCGTGCGGTTCACGGAGCCCGCCAGCTAAAAAAACCAAACACCACTCACACGCGTAGCGTACCGCTTGGCCAAGAAACAACGAGCTTGCATCCCACGACCACAAAGTGGCCGCAAGGATGGGCTAGATGTCCCCCGACTAGCACCATTTGACGTGAAAGAAACAAACAAATCGAGGCGGGACAACACTGGCTAAGGTTAGCTAACACAACGTCAACTAGAATTGGACTGCACCCACATGCCGCTTGATATCGCCCGCATCCGGGAACGGTCCGCATCGAGTTTCGGAAACATTAGCACACTAAAGCCAAAAGGGACAAGAGGTTTGTTCAAAGATCGACGACGAGATTTAGTCCGCTCTCTAGTGTGCTGCTTGGTCCTCTGCCCGCACACAAGAACAATCCGAATCCGGTCATCGAGGCCCAAGCTCCCCTCGACTATAGTACCCGTTCCAGGTTTGCTCGAAGGAACGACGACGAGATTTAGTATGCTCTTGTGTGCTTCTTGGTCCGTTGCCCGCACACTAGAACACACCGCATCCGATCATGGATTCCCAAGCTCCCCTACAATACCTACGAGGTTTGTTCAAAGGACGACGTCAACTAGATTTTAGTCCGCGCTCGTGGGCTGCTCGGTCCGCTGCCCGCAAGAACAGACCGCATCCGGTCGACAAGTCCCAAACTCCCCTCCGCTAACCCATCCGAGAGACGACCGCGGGACCATTGCGGCATACAAAAAAACGAGGTCAAGTCGGGACGTTAGCCGTATTGCGGGCCAAATCCACCACCGTCATCCCCCGACTTTACGGAGCCGAAAAATTCCCTCAATGCATCGTTGGATTTTTTTTTCTGAACAACGAAAACTCAAGGTCAAGTCGGTACTATTGCCGTGTCGCAGGCCAATTCCACAACCGTCATCCCCCGAAATACTCCGTCAATCGAACCGTAACACCTTTCTTTGCTTACCTTGCTTGGGATATGCCTTGCCATGCCTTCCTCTTGCCTTTCTTTGCCACGACTTTCCCTTGCTTACCTTGCTTGGGCCATGCCTTGCCACGACTTGCCCTTACATGCCTTTCTTTGCCACGACTTACCCTTGCTTGCCTTGCTTGGGCATGGCGTGCCCTTACTTACCTTTCTTGGGTCATGCTTACCTTGTTTGGGCCATGTCGTGCCCTTGCTTACCTTTCTTGGGTCATGCCTTGCCTTGCTTGGGCCATGTCGTGCCTTGCTTACCTTTCTTGGGTCATGCTTACCATGCTTGGGCCATGTCGTGCCCTTTCTTACCTTTCTTGGGTCATGCCTTGCCTTGTTTGGGCCATGTCGTGCCCTTGCTTACCTTTCTTGGGTCATGCTTACCTTGCTTGGGCCATGTCGTGCCCTTGCTTACCTTTCTTGGGTCATGCTTACCTTGCTTGGGCCATGTCGTGCCCTTGCTTACCTTTCTTGGGTCATGCTTACCTTGCTTGGGCCATGTCGTGCCCTTGCTTACCTTTCTTGGGTCATGCCTTGCCTTGCTTGGGCCATGTCGTTCCCTTGCTTACCTTTCTTGGGTCATGCCTTGCCTTGCTTGGGCGATGTCGTGCCCTTGCTTACCTTTCTTGGGTCATGCTTTCCTTGCTTGGGCCATGTCGTGCCCTTGCTTACCTTTCTTGGGTCATGCCTTGCCTTGCTTGGTCCATGTCGTGCCCTTGCTTACCTTTCTTGGGTCTTGCTTACCTTGTTTGGGCCATGTCGTGCCCTTGCTTACCTTTCTTGGGTCATGCTTACCTTGCTTGGGCCATGTCGTGCCCTTGCTTACCTTTCTTGGGTCATGCCTTGCCTTGCTTGGGCCATGTCGTGCCCTTGCTTACCTTTCTTGGGTCATGCTTACCTTGTTTGGGCCATGTCGTGCCCTTGCTTACCTTTCTTGGGTCATGCCTTGCCTTGCTTGGGCCATGTCGTGCCCTTGCTTACCTTTCTTGGGTCATGCTTACCTTGCTTGGGCCATGTCGTGCCCTTGCTTACCTTTCTTGGGTCTTGCTTACCTTGTTTGGGCCATGTCGTGCCCTTGCTTACCTTTCTTGGGTTATGCTTACCTTGTTTGGGCCATGTCGTGCCCTTGCTTACCTTTCTTGGGTAATGCCTTGCCTTGCTTGGGCCATGTCCTGCCCTTGCTTACCTTTCTTGGGTCTTGCTTACCTTGTTTGGGCCATGTCGTGCCCTTGCTTACCTTTCTTGGGTCATGCTTACCTTGCTTGGGCCATGTCGTGCCCTTGCTTACCTTTCTTGGGTCATGCTTACCTTGCTTGGGCCATGTCGTGCCCTTGCTTACCTTTCTTGGGTCATGCCTTGCCTTGCTTGGGCCATGTCGTGCCCTTGCTTACCTTTCTTGGGTCATGCTTACCTTGCTTGGGCCATGTCGTGCCCTTGCTTACCTTTCTTGGGTCATGCCTTACCTTGCTTGGGTCATGCTTACCTTTCTTGGGTCATGCTTTGCCTTGCTTGGGCCATGTCCTGCCCTTGCTTACCTTTCTTGGGTCTTGCTTACCTTGCTTGAGCCATGTCGTGCCCTTGCTTACCTTTCTTGGGTGATGCTTACCTTGCTTGGGCCATGTCGTACCCTTGCTTACCTTTCTTGGGTCATGCCTTGCCTTGCTTGGGCCATGTCGTGCCCTTGCTTACCTTTCTTGGGTGATGCTTACCTTGCTTGGGCCATGTCGTGCCCTTGCTTACCTTTCTTGGGTCATGCTTACCTTGCTTGGGCCATGTCATACCCTTGCTTACCTTTCTTGGGTCATCCCTTGCCTTGCTTGGGCCATGTCGTGCCCTTGCTTACCTTTCTTGGGTTATGCCTTGCCTTGCTTGGGACATGTCGTGCCCTTGCTTACCTTTCTTGGGTCATGCCTTGCCTTGCTTGGGCCATGTCGTGCCCTTGCTTACCTTTCTTGGGTCATGCTTACCTTGTTTGGGCAATGTCGTGCCCTTGCTTACCTTTCTTGGTCATGCCTTGCCTTGCTTGGCCATGTCGTGCACTTGCTTACCTATCTTGGGTCATGCCTTGCCTTGCTTGGGCCATGTCTTGCCCTTGCTTACCTTTCTTGGGTCATGCCTTGCCTTGCTTGGGCCATGTCGTGCCCTTGCTTACCTTTCTTGGGTCATGCTTACCTTGTTTGGGCCATGTCGTGCCCTTGCTTACCTTTCTTGGTCATGCCTTGCCTTGCTTGGGCCATGTCGTGCCCTTGCTTACCTTTCTTGGGTCATGCCTTGCCTTGCTTGGGCCATGTCGTGCCCTTGCTTACCTTTCTTGGGTCATGCTTACCTTGTTTGGGCCATGTCGTGCCCTTGCTTACCTTTCTTGGTCATGCCTTGCCTTGCTTGGGCCATGTCGTGCCCTTGCTTACCTTTCTTGGGTCATGCTTGCCTTGCTTGGGCCATGTCGTGCCCTTGCTTACCTTTCTTGGGTCATGCTTACCTTGCTTGGGCCATGTCGTACCCTTGCTTACCTTTCTTGGGTCATGCCTTGCCTTGCTTGGGCCATGTCGTGCCCTTGCTTACCTTTCTTGGGTCATGCCTTGCCTTGCTTGGGACATGTCGTGCCCTTGCTTACCTTTCTTGGGTCATGCCTTGCCTTGCTTGGGCCATGTCGTGCCCTTGCTTACCTTTCTTGGGTCATGCTTACCTTGTTTGGGCCATGTCGTGCCCTTGCTTACCTTTCTTGGTCATGCCTTGCCTTGCTTGGCCATGTCGTGCCCTTGCTTACCTATCTTGGGTCATGCCTTGCCTTGCTTGGGACATGTCGTGCCCTTGCTTACCTTTCTTGGGTCATGCCTTGCCTTGCTTGGGCCATGTCGTGCCCTTGCTTACCTTTCTTGGGTCATGCTTACCTTGTTTGGGCCATGTCGTGCCCTTGCTTACCTTTCTTGGTCATGCCTTGCCTTGCTTGGCCATGTCGTGCCCTTGCTTACCTATCTTGGGTCATGCCTTGCCTTGCTTGGGCCATGTCGTGCCCTTGCTTACCTTTCTTGGGTCATGCCTTGCCTTGCTTGGGCCATGTCGTGCCCTTGCTTGCCTTTCTTGGGTCATGCCTTGCCTTGCTTGGGCCATGTCGTGCCCTTGCTTACCTTTCTTGGGTCATGCTTCCTTTGCTTGGGCCATGTCGTGCCCTTGCTTACCTTTCTTGGGTCATGCCTTGCCTTGCTTGGGCCATGTCGTGCCCTTGCTTACCTTTCTTGGGTCATGCCTTGCCTTGCTTGGGCCAAGTCGTGCCCTTGCTTGCCTTCCTTGGGTCATGCTTCCCTTGCTTGGGCCATGTCGTGCCCTTGCTTACCTTTCTTGGGTCATGCCTTGCCTTGCTTGGGCCATGTCGTGCCCTTGCTTACCTTTCTTGGGTCATGCTTCCCTTGCTTGGGCCATGTCGTGCCCTTGCTTACCTTTCTTGGGTCATGCCTTGCCTTGCTTGGGCCATGTCGTGCCCTTGCTTACCTTTCTTGGGTCATGCCTTGCCTTGCTTGGGCCATGTCGTGCCCTTGCTTGCCTTTCTTGGGTCATGCTTGCCTTTCTTGGGTCATGCTTACCTTGCTTGGGCCATGTCGTGCCCTTGCTTACCTTTCTTGGGTCATGCCTTGCCTTGCTTGGGCCATGCCGTGCCCTTGCTTACCTTTCTTGGGTCATGCCTTGCCTTGCTTGGGCCAAGTCGTGCCCTTGCTTGCCTTTCTTGGGTCATGCTTACCTTGCTTGGGCCATGTCGTGCCCTTGCTTACCTTTCTTGGGTCATGCCTTGCCTTGCTTGGGCCATGTCGTGCCCTTGCTTACCTTTCTTGGGTCATGCTTACCTTGCTTGGGCCATGTCGTGCCCTTGCTTACCTTTCTTGGGTCATGCCTTGCCTTGCTTGGGCCATGTCGTGCCCTTGCTTACCTTTCTTGGGTCATGCTTCCCTTGCTTGGGCCATGTCGTGCCCTTGCTTACCTTTCTTGGGTCATGCCTTGCCTTGCTTGGGCCATGTCGTGCCCTTGCTTACCTTTCTTGGGTCATGCCTTGCCTTGCTTGGGCCATGTCGTGCCCTTGCTTACCTTTCTTGGGTCATGCCTTGCCTTGCTTGGGCCATGTCGTGCCCTTGCTTGCCTTTCTTGGGTCATGCTTACCTTGCTTGGGCCATGTCGTGCCCTTGCTTACCTTTCTTGGGTCATGTCTTGCCTTGCTTGGGCCATGTCGTGCCCTTGCTTACCTTTCTTGGGTCATGCCTTGCCTTGCTTGGGCCATGTCGTGCCCTTGCTTGCCTTTCTTGGGTCATGCTTACCTTGCTTGGGCCATGTCGTGCCCTTGCTTACCTTTCTTGGGTCATGCCTTGCCTTGCTTGGGCCATGTCGTGCCCTTGCTTACCTTTCTTGGGTCATGCCTTGCCTTGCTTGGGCCAAGTCGTGCCCTTGCTTGCCTTTCTTGGGTCATGCTTACCTTGCTTGGGCCATGTCGTGCCCTTGCTTACCTTTCTTGGGTCATGCCTTGCCTTGCTTGGGCCATGTCGTGCCCTTGCTTACCTTTCTTGGGTCATGCTTCCCTTGCTTGGGCCATGTCGTGCCCTTGCTTACCTTTCTTGGGTCATGCCTTGCCTTGCTTGGGCCATGTCGTGCCCTTGCTTGCCTTTCTTGGGTCATGCCTTGCCTTGCTTGGGCCATGTCGTGCCCTTGCTTACCTTTCTTGGGTCATGCTTACGTTGCTTGGGCCATGTCGTGCCCTTGCTAACCTTTCTTGGGTCATTCCTTGCCTTGCTTGGGCCATGTCGTGCCCTTGCTTGCCTTTCTTGGGTCATGCCTTGCCTTGCTTGGGCCAAGTCGTGCCCTTGCTTGCCTTTCTTGGGTCATGCTTACCTTGCTTGGGCCATGTCGTGCCCTTGCTTACCTTTCTTGGGTCATGCCTTGCCTTGCTTGGGCCATGTCGTGCCCTTGCTTACCTTTCTTGGGTCATGCCTTGCCATGCTTGGGCCATGTCGTGCCCTTGCTTGGCTTTCTTGGGTCATGCCTTGCCTTGCTTGGGTCATGTCGTGCCCTTGCTTGCCTTTCTTGGGTCATGCCTTGCCTTGCTTAGGCCATGTCGTGCCCTTGCTTGCCTTTCTTTGGTCATGCCTTGCCTTGCTTGGGCCATGTCGTGCCCTTGCTTGCCTTTCTTGGGCCATGTCGTGCCCTTGTTTGCCTTTCTTGGGTCATGCTTTGCCTTGCTTGGGCCATGTCGTGCCCTTGCTTGCCTTTCTTGGGTCATGTCTTGCCGTGCTTGGGCCATGTCGTGCCCTTGCTTGCCTTTCTTGGGTCATGGATTGCCTTGCTTGGGCCATGTCGTGCCCTTGCTTGCCTATCTTGGGTCATGCATTGCTTTGTTTGGGCCATGTCGTGCCCTTGCTTGCCTTTCTTGGGTCATACCTTGCCTTGCTTGGGCCATGTCGTGCCCTTGCTTAGAGCCAACAAATTTTTTTTCAAAAAAAAATTTTTTTTAATATTTTTTTTGATTTTTTTTAGAATTTTTTTGAATTTTTTTTTTTTTTCAAAAAAATAATTTTTCGCGTCAAATCGGGTCTCGGACAAAAAATTATGCGTCAAATCCGTCGAATGATCCAAAATTTTCAATCCGTCTAATGTCATGGGCATGTGTGGTGTCGTAGGGGGGCCGACCATGCCCAACGGTGCCCACAAGAGAGTTTTAAGCCAACCTTGACCATCCATCCTTCTACTCTCACCCTCCCGCTATAGAGGTTTATTTTGAATTAGCTAAATTTTCCTAGTGAACACCCAAGTGACAGTACATAATAATGGCTCAAAACTTGAGTTTTTGTCATAATAATGCCCCGTTTTTTTTGTTGGAAAACCTTATATGGGCATTAAGCTTAATTTTCATGATTTTTTTTTTTCAAAAAAATTATTTTTGTTTTCCGAAAATAGGGAAAAATTCAAAAAAATCTCAAAAAAATCCCAAAAAAATCCCAAAAAATTCAAAAAAATCCCAAAAAATTATTGGTGTTGAAATTTTTTATTTTTGGACCTAGGGGGGTGCCCGTGTGGTCCCGGGTTGCTATTTTAGGGGTAAAAACGGGGAAAATCCCAAAAAATTCAAAAAAATCCCAAAAAATCCGAAAAAATAGGAAAAGACATATAAATATATATAGAAAACATTGGTGTTGAAATCTTTTATTTTGGGACCTCGAAGGGTGCCCTTGTGGTCCCGGGTTGCTATTTTTGGAAAGTTTTCGCGAAAATTCATTCATAGTGGTCATTATTTTGCATGTGGTCCGATCGTTTTGCCTTGGGCCATGCCTTGGGTCCGATTGTTGTGCCTTGGGCCATGCCTTTCCCTTGCGTGCTTATGGATGCCATGCCCTTGGTCCATGTCAATGCGATCGTTAGGAATGCAACACGGAAAACCATCACTCGCCCAAGGCCTGTATAGCACTTGGAGCAAACACTGAAGAGGTTTATCGGCGTGCGGTTCACGGAGCCCGCCAGCTAAAAAAACCAAACACCACTCACACGCGTAGCGTACCGCTTGGCCAAGAAACAACGAGCTTGCGTCTTACGACCACAAAGTGGCCGCAAGGATGGGCTAGATGTCCCCCGACTAGCACCGTTTGACGTGAAAGAAACAAACAAATCGAGGCGGGACAACACTGGCTAAGGTTAGCTAACACAACGTCAACTAGAATTGGACTGCACCCACATGCCGCTTGATATCGCCCGCATCCGGGAACGGTCCGCATCGAGTTTCGGAAACATTAGCACACTAAAGCCAAAAGGGACAAGAGGTTTGTTCAAAGATCGACGACGAGATTTAGTCCGCTCTCTAGTGTGCTGCTTGGTCCTCTGCCCGCACACAAGAACAGTCCGAATCCGGTCATCGAGGCCCAAGCTCCCCTCGACTATAGTACCCGTTCCAGGTTTGCTCGAAGGAACGACGACGAGATTTAGTATGCTCTTGTGTGCTTCTTGGTCCGTTGCCCGCACACTAGAACACACCACATCCGATCATGGATTCCCAAGCTCCCCTACAATACCTACGAGGTTTGTTCGAAGGACGACGTCAACTAGATTTTAGTCCGCGCTCGTGGGCTGCTCGGTCCGCTGCCCGCAAGAACAGACCGCATCCGGTCGACAAGTCCCAAACTCCCCTCCGCTAACCCATCCGAGAGACGACCGCGGGACCATTGCGGCATATTAAAAAACGAGGTCAAGTCGGGACGTTAGCCGTATTGCGGGCCAAATCCACCACCGTCATCCCCCGACTTTACGGAGCCGAAAAATTCCCTCAATGCATGGCGTGCCCTTACTTACCTTTCTTGGGTCATGCTTACCTTGTTTGGGCCATGTCGTGCCCTTGCTTACCTTTCTTGGGTCATGCCTTGCCTTGCTTGGGCCATGTCGTGCCTTGCATACCTTTCTTGGGTCATGCTTACCTTGCTTGGGCCATGTCGTGCCCTTTCTTACCTTTCTTGGGTCATGCCTTGCCTTGTTTGGGCCATGTCGTGCCCTTGCTTACCTTTCTTGGGTCATGCTTACCTTGCTTGGGCCATGTCGTGCCCTTGCTTACCTTTCTTGGGTCATGCTTACCTTGCTTGGGCCATGTCGTGCCCTTGCTTACCTTTCTTGGGTCATGCCTTGCCTTGCTTGGGCCATGTCGTGCCCTTGCTTACCTTTCTTGGGTCATGCCTTGCCTTGCTTGGGCCATGTCGTGCCCTTGCTTACCTTTCTTGGGTCATGCTTGTTAGGTTATGATACATATGACAATTCATAAATCATGCGGAAAAACCATAAACCCAGGAAAACATATTATTTACACATAATCATTTAGCATAGATTAGATGCATACTCTTTGTTGCGTGCCTTCCCTAGCTGCGCCCGAACCGAACAAGAACAAGTCTTTAGGACTCCAAGTGTCGTCCCTCCGTAGATAGTCCACAGCACGTCCGGATCCGCCTTAAGATTGACCAACTAGAATCGCCCTTAAGGTACTATTATTTTCGGCACTTTATAGGCAAATGTGTGACTGAATTTTTCTCTCAAAAACTCACTTTGAATACTTTGAAACTTGTGTTATAAATTGTGAGCCCTAGCCTCATATTTATAGCGGTATGGAAAGGGAATCGAAATCCTATTCAAATACAAATTAATCAAACCTAGAATCCTACAAGAACTCTAATTTAATTAATTTATCAAATAGAATTTAGGAATTTAATCATTAACCGAACTCTGCATGTTTTAGGAAACGTGCACGAACACAAACACTTGCACACACACGCACGGCAGCCACGATGGGCCCCATGCGTGCGCGCGAGCAGCAACCCACTCAGCGCCCGCGCGCGCTGTGCGCGCTGCGCGCTGCGCGCAGCCTGCTGGGCCTGGCCTTGCGCTGGGCCTGGCGTGGCTGTTTGTGCGGCGCGCTTGGCTTGCTGGGCGATGGCCTGGCTTCGTGCTGGGCCTCGTCCGGCAGGCCTCGTCCGATGCTTATTCGTACGATGCGCTTCCGATTAAATTTTCCGATTCCGGAATTCATTTCCGATACGAACAATATTTAATATTTCCGATTCCGGAATTAATTTCCGTTTCGAACAAATATTTAATATTTCCGTTTCCGGAATTATTTTACGATTCCGGTAATATTTCCGATTCTGACAATATTTCCGTTTCCGTCAATATTTCCGATTCTGGCAATATTTCCATTTCCGATAATATTTTCCGACACGTACCATGTTTCCGTTTCCGGCAACATCTACGACTTGGATAATATTTATATTTCCGATACGATCCATATTTCCGTTTCCGGCAATATCATCGTTTCCGGAGTATTCATTCCTTGCCTGTGACGATCTTAGCTCCCACTGAAACCAAGATCCGTCGGTTCCGAATATTCATAGATGGAGTATTTAATGCTATTAAATACTTGATCCGTTTACGTACTATTTGTGTGACCCTACGGGTTCAGTCAAGAGTAAGCTGTGGATTAATATCATTAATTCCACTTGAACTGAAGCGGCCTCTAGCTAGGCATTCAGCTCACTTGATCTCACTGAATTATTAACTTGTTAATTAATACTGAACCGCATTTATTAGACTTAACATAGAATGCATACTTGGACCAAGGGCATTATTTCCTTCAGTCTCCCACTTGTCCTTAGGGACAAGTGTGCATTTCCTAATTCCTTTGTCGCTCGATGCTTGCTCTTGAACATAAGGTAAGAGTTGTCATCCTTATTATGTCGAGAGGTGTTCCTCGGTTTCAGAGTTCAACTGATCAAATAAACAGATAATCATAGCCTATGATTCATCCGAGCACGGCCATGCATTTCACAGTTTCTAGCTCTCCGAGTGGCCTTGTACAACTTTTAAGCATCTCATCCCGATTTATGGGAGGACAATCCCAATCTTGCGATCTTGAGATTAGACTTCGTTTGATAGGTGATTACCTGAGCGTTGCCTTTATAGCCTCCTTTTACGGTGCGACGGTTGGTCAACGTCAAAGCAACCAGTTCTCAAACAAGTAATCTCAAATCACTCAGGTATTGAGGATTTAGTGTCTAATAATTTAATGAAATTTACTTATGACAGACTTTCATCTCTTACAGTAAAGTTTCATAGGTCTCGTCCGATACTAGTCTTCCCAAAGTAAGTATCTATGCAAATGATTATGACATTGCCATGTCCACATAGTTCAAGAAACAGAACTACTAGTCATCTTGCATTCTAATCGTCTAACGTTTTCTATGCGTCCAATTTTATAGAAAACTCCGACTAGGGACCATTTTCAACCTTTGACATTCAAGTTCACTTGATAGACATTTCTTAGTCACAGGACTGGTCCTGACAGTCTATCTTGAATATATCGTCAAATTGAAGGGACTCATCATTTAATAAACCACAAATTAAATGGATAAATGAATTCTTTTCATTTATTGTGAATGATTAACCAATAATGTTTTACAAAGATTTAAACTCTAAAACTTTAAAACATTAAACAGAGACATCAAAGCCATTCTCCGATATGCTTGATTCCCATAGCTGCAGTGTGCGAGTTGTGCTTCGCCTGCGGCAGAGGTTTAGTTAATGGATCTGATATGTTGTCATCAGTTCCAATTTTGCTTATCTCGACTTCTTTTCTTTCAACGAACTCTCGTAGAAGGTGAAATCTACGAAGTACATGCTTGACTCTCTGGTGGTGTCTAGGCTCTTTTGCCTGTGCAATAGCTCCGTTATTATCACAATACAGGGCTATTGGTCCTTTAATGGAGGGGACTACACCAAGTTCTCCTATGAACTTCCTTAGCCATATAGCTTCCTTTGCTGCTTCATGTGCAGCAATGTACTCCGCTTTAGTTGTAGAATCCGCAATGGTGCTTTGCTTAGCACTTTTCCAGCTTACTGCTCCTCCGTTGAGGCAGAAGACAAACCCAGACTGTGATCTGAAATCATCTTTGTCGGTTTGGAAACTTGCGTCCGTATAGCCTTTAACAATTAATTCATCATCTCCACCATAGACCAGGAAGTCATCTTTGTGCCTTTTCAGGTACTTCAGAATATTCTTGGCAGCAGTCCAATGCGCCTCTCCTGGGTCTGACTGGTATCTGCTCGTAGCACTGAGTGCGTACGCAACATCCGGGCGTGTACATATCATAGCATACATTATTGAACCAATCAATGATGCATATGGAATCCCATTCATTCGTCTACGCTCATCAAGTGTTTTTGGGCACTGAGTCTTGCTTAGAGTCATTCCATGAGACATGGGTAGGTAGCCTCGCTTGGAGTCCGCCATCTTGAACCTATCAAGCACCTTATTGATATAAGTGCTTTGACTAAGTCCAATCATCTTTTTAGATCTATCTCTGTAAATCTTGATGCCCAATATGTACTGTGCTTCTCCTAGATCCTTCATCGAAAAACATTTCCCAAGCCAAATCTTGACAGAGTTCAACATAGGAATGTCATTTCCGATAAGTAATATGTCGTCAACATATAATACTAGGAAAGCAATTTTGCTCCCACTGACCTTCTTGTATACACAAGATTCGTCCGCGTTCTTGATGAAACCAAAGTCACTGACTGCTTCATCAAAACGTATATTCCAGCTCCTGGATGCCTGCTTCAATCCGTAGATTGACTTCTTTAGCTTGCATACCTTTTTAGCATTCTTTGGATCCTCAAAACCTTCAGGCTGTGTCATAAACACAGTTTCTGTTAAAACGCCGTTTAAGAAAGCAGTTTTGACATCCATCTGCCATATTTCGTAATCGTAATATGCAGCGATTGCTAACATTATACGAATAGACTTTAGCATTGCAACTGGTGAAAAGGTTTCATCGTAATCCACACCGTGGACTTGCCTGTAACCTTTTGCAACCAATCTAGCTTTGAAAACTTCAAGTTTCCCATCCTTGTCCTTTTTCAGTTTGAAAACCCATTTGCTTCCAATGGCTTGGTAGCCATCTGGCAAATCGACCAAATCCCATACTTGGTTTTCAGACATGGAGTCTAATTCAGATTGCATAGCTTCTTGCCATTGCTTGGAGCTAGGGCTCGTCATAGCTTGCTTGTAAGTCGCAGGTTCATCACTTTCAAGTAATAGAACGTCATAGCTCTCGTTCGTCAAAATACCTAAGTACCTTTCCGGTTGAGATCTATATCTTTGCGATCTACGCGGGGTAACATTTCTAGATTGACCATGATTCTCACCAGATTCTTCTAAAGATCTCTGAGTTTCATCCTGAATGTCATCTTGAGCATTCTCTAGAGTTTGTTGTTCGACTCGAATTTCTTCGAGGTCTACTTTTCTCCCACTTGTCATTTTGGAAATGTGATCCTTCTCCAAAAAGACACCATCTCGAGCAACAAACACTTTGTTCTCAGATGTATTGTAGAAGTAATACCCCTTTGTTTCCTTTGGATAGCCCACAAGGATACATTTGTCAGATTTTGGATGAAGTTTGTCTGAAATTAATCGTTTGACGTATACTTCACATCCCCAAATCTTAAGAAAAGACACATTTGGAGGCTTTCCAAACCATAATTCGTATGGAGTCTTTTCGACAGCTTTAGACGGAGCTCTATTTATAGTGAGTGCAGCTGTATTTAGTGCATGTCCCCAAAATTCTAATGGAAGTTCGGCCTGACCCATCATTGACCTGACCATGTCTAGCAAGGTTCTGTTCCTCCGTTCTGACACACCGTTCCATTGTGGTGTTCCAGGAGGAGTCAATTCTGATAGAATTCCACATTCTTTCAGATGGTCATCAAATTCATAGCTCAGATATTCACCGCCTCTATCAGACCGCAGTGCCTTGATCTTCTTGCCTAATTGATTCTCTACTTCACTCTGAAATTCCTTGAATTTGTCAAAGGATTCAGACTTATGCTTCATTAGGTAGATATAACCATACCTACTGAAGTCATCAGTGAAAGTGATAAAGTAGCTGAAACCACCTCTAGCATTTGTACTCATTGGTCCACATACATCTGTATGGATTAAACCCAATAGTTCATTTGCTCTTTCTCCAACTTTAGAGAAAGGTTGCTTCGTCATTTTGCCAAGTAAACACGATTCGCATTTACCATAATCCTCTAAGTCAAATGGTTCTAGAATTCCTTCCCTTTGAAGTCTTTCTAAGCGTTTCAAGTTTATATGGCCTAATCGACAATGCCACAGATAGGTGAGATCTGAATCATCCTTTTTGGCCTTTTTGGTATTTATGTTATATACTTGTTTGTCGTGATCTAATAAATAAAGTCCATTGACTAATCTAGCAGATCCATAAAACATCTCTTTAAAATAAAACGAACAACTATTGTCTTTTATTATAAAGGAAAATCCCTTAGCATCTAAGCAAGAAACTGAAATGATGTTTTTAGTAAGACTTGGAACATGGAAACATTCTTCCAGTTCCAAAACTAGCCCGGAGGGCAACGACAAATAGTAAGTTCCTACAGCTAATGCAGCAATCCGTGCTCCATTTCCCACTCGTAGGTCGACTTCACCCTTGCTTAACTTTCTACTTCTTCTTAGTCCCTGTGGATTGGAACATAAGTGTGAGCCACAACCAGTATCTAATACCCAAGAAGTTGAATTAGCAAGTATACAGTCTATAACGAAAATACCTGAAGATGGAACGACTGTTCCGTTCTTCTGATCTTCCTTTAGCTTCAAGCAATCTCTCTTCCAATGCCCCTTCTTCTTGCAGTAGAAGCATTCGGATTCAGAAGTGGGTTGACTGACCTTTCTCTTTGCAGATTTGGCGCCAGTTTGCTTAGTTGGGCTGGCTTTGTTGCCACCTTTCTTAGCATTCCTCTTCTTTCCAGATTTCTTGAACTTGCCCCCACGCACCATAAGCACATCCTGCTTATCACTTTTGAGCGTCTTTTCAGCGGTCTTCAGCATACCGTGAAGCTCAGTGAGCGTTTTGTCCAGACTATTCATACTGTAGTTCAGTTTGAACTGATCATACCCGCTATGAAGAGAATGGAGGATGGTGTCTATAGCCATTTCCTGAGAAAATTGCTGATCCAGCCGACTCATATTCTCAATGAGTCCAATCATTTTGAGAACATGTGGACTTACGGGCTCGCCTTTCTTAAGCTTGGTCTCAAGATTTTGCCTATGAGTCTCGAATCTTTCGACTCGAGCCAGATCTTGGAACATGTTCTTCAACTCACTGATGATTGTGAAAGCATCTGAGTTGATGAACGTTTTCTGCAGATCCGCACTCATGGTGGCGAGCATTAGACATTTCACATCCTTGTTGGCATCAATCCAACGATTGAGGGCTGCCTGAGTGACCCCGTCGCCTGCAGCTTCGGGCATCGCCTCATCTAGGACATACTCCTTTTCTTCCTGCATAAGAACTATTTGCAAGTTCCTTTGCCAGTCAAGGAAGTTTTTCCCGTTCAACTTCTCCTTTTCGAGAATTGATCGAATGTTGAATGAATTGTTGTTTGCCATATTAAAAACTACAATTGAAAAGAATAAACAAATAAATAACCATTCACAGTTTCTCTTAATAAACTTAAATTCTGGCATACATGCATAATTCAATGTTTATTAAGCATTTTATTCAAATTATGTGTTCCGGCAGGTGTGAATAAAATGATTCCAAGATCCTAAAATCATTGAAGAACTAAGCACAGTTTGTCGACTTAATCCTAGAACATCTTAGGTAAGCAAAAGCCTTTTGCTAATAGTCTAGAAACTATTCTTGGTTGATAGGTACGTCTAAGAACTTATTAGGTAAACCTATCGAATTTGCCACGACATAAAAGGACTCCTTACTTATATCGTTGAGTTTCACCAAAACTAACATGTACTCACAGTTATTTGTGTACCTTGCCCCTTTAGGACCAATAAGTAACACCTCGCTGAGCGAAAACTATTACTAGATTGATGTAAAGGATATCCAAGCAAGTGTATATTTTGGCATGGCACCTTTTAACTCAATTTTTAAGTTTGGAACTTAAGGCTCTTACTATGTTGGTTAGATTTTAAGTGAACTAAAATCCTTAATCATGCAACATAATCAAGCTTTTGATCTCATGCATTTTAAGACATATTTAAAACAATAAATAACTTAAAACATGCATAAGATATTTGTGATCTAGTATGGCCCGACTTCATCTTGAAGCTTTGACTTCAAAGTCCGTCTTGAAAATCTCCGTGGGAGGCACCATTTTCTTCAAATAGGATAAGCTATAACTAATTACAACTATTTGATGGTTCGCAGACCATATTTGAATTGAAAAATAACTTTGGTACTTTAGACCAATTACATTCAAATTAATGGTACGCAGACCATATTTTCTATCCTATTTGGCCATACTAGTCACTTCATAACCTGCAAAACAGTACATATACAATATATACCATTCACCCATTCATTATCATGAATGGCCCACATAGCTGGTTAGTAAAACACATTATGCATCACGTAAACATTTGCAGCAATTAATCAAGGGCACCAATAATCTACCAATTATTCAGTCCTTATTAATTCTAATCAAGTTGTTTTAACCTTAAGGATTTGTAGACCTAATCAAGAGTTTATGACTAAAAAGCGCTCCCACTTAAACCAATAAATTCATATGCTTTACCAATTTTAAACATAAAAATGTATTTCTAGTCTAACCGGAAACATACAAATTTAATTAAAATTTAAAGCTCATATAAATTTATAATTGAATCCAAAAAGTTTAATTTAATTTCAGTCGCATTTAAATTAATTCATGATTTTAATTTTAGTAAAATAATTAGAATAAATAACATTTATTATAATTATAATATTCAAAATTAAAATCCAAGAAAATAATTTAAATTATTAATTTTAAAATTAATTAAAATTATGTGAACTGAAATTTTCAAATTAAACATTCAGAACGATCTAATCGTAACGCAAACACCCTACGCGTTGCATGCCCATGGGCCGCACGCACACAGCCATTGCTGGCCATGTGCGCGCAGCCCATGCGCTCGTCGCATAGCTGCTGCATCCCTATCGCAAGCCTCCGCACGCATTGGTGCTCGCTGCGCGCGCCAGCGCTCATCGCACGCGGGCTATCGCTCGCAGTGCGCGCGCGACATCGCTCGCTGGGCGCGCGACATCGCTCGCTGGGCGCGCGACATCGCTCGCTGGGCGCGCGAGCCATCGCTCGCTGGGCGCGCGACATCGCTCGCTGGGCGGGCGACATCGCTCGCTAGGCGGGCGACATCGCTCGCTGGGCGGGCGACATCGCTCGCTGTGCGCGCGAGCAATGCTAGGCGCAGCGCTCGTGGCACGCGAGCTTGCGCTCGCTGCGCGCGAGGCTGCGCGCTCTTGTGCGAGGCAGCGCGCGTTGTGGCGCAGCTCGCTTGCTGCCCACACGCGACTGCCTTGGCTCGCCCTACGCCCATGCCCATTCGTCCATTGGTCGTGGCACACGACACAAGGCAGGGCTGCTGCCTTGTGCTCGTGCACTACGCCCTTGCTCATTGCATTCGTGCCGCACGGGCGACGAGATCCCTTGCTCGTCGTCGCATGCCCGCATTATACAACACCCCTTAAGGGTAACACGAAGCGTCCATTGCTTCGTGCGTGCAAGTTTTATGAACGAATCGCATAAAAATTTAAAATTTATATTTAAAATTAATGACAAATTAATAAATAATATTAATTTCATAATTTTAGGGCGAAAAAATCGAAAATTTATTATCCAATTGATTTCCGATTGTTATGGATTCAAGTCTAGGTCATAAAAATTTAAAATTTATCGTAAATTTACAATTTTTATGGTGGTTTTTAATCATAGGTTTCTAATTAAATTACAATTAATTATCAAAATCAAATTAATTCTAAATTATTCTAATTTTCAACAAATTAATCATAATTAATAATTAGATTGCATAATTAACAAGACTAGGCATTCAAACTTGTTAAACATATGCAGTAGGTCAATCAAAAATTCAAGATTTATCAACAAGAATCGCAAATATTTAATTTAACATCTTAAATTTACGAAATTTTGCATTCGAAAAACTAAAACCTTCGAAAAGTCATAGTTAGGCTTCGAATTTGAAAATTTTAGAATGCCTTTTACATGCGGAATTGACACAAAAATCACTCAATTCGGATGAGTAACGAAGAAACTGCCGAAAAACTGCGTACGTATAATTAAATAAACGCAATTTGCAATTAATTAACAATTACGAAAATTAATCACCCCTTTTAATTCTGGCAAATTTGTAATATTTAACCATGTTCATGCAATTTAGATTATGAAAATAATAAGGGGCTCGTGATACCACTGTTAGGTTATGATACATATGACAATTCATAAATCATGCGGAAAAACCATAAACCCAGGAAAACATATTATTTACACATAATCATTTAGCATAGATTAGATGCATACTCTTTGTTGCGTGCCTTCCCTAGCTGCGCCCGAACCGAACAAGAACAAGTCTTTAGGACTCCAAGTGTCGTCCCTCCGTAGATAGTCCACAGCACGTCCGGATCCGCCTTAAGATTGACCAACTAGAATCGCCCTTAAGGTACTATTATTTTCGGCACTTTATAGGCAAATGTGTGACTGAATTTTTCTCTCAAAAACTCACTTTGAATACTTTGAAACTTGTGTTATAAATTGTGAGCCCTAGCCTCATATTTATAGCGGTATGGAAAGGGAATCGAAATCCTATTCAGATACAAATTAATCAAACCTAGAATCCTACAAGAACTCTAATTTAATTAATTTATCAAATAGAATTTAGGAATTTAATCATTAACCGAACTCTGCATGTTTTAGGAAACGTGCACGAACACAAACACTTGCACACACACGCACGGCAGCCACGATGGGCCCCATGCGTGCGCGCGAGCAGCAACCCACTCAGCGCCCGCGCGCGCTGCGCGTGCTGTGCGCGCTGTGCGCGCTGCGCGCTGCGCGCAGCCTGCTGGGCCTGGCCTTGCGCTGGGCCTGGCGTGGCTGTTTGTGCGGCGCGCTTGGCTTGCTGGGCGATGGCCTGGCTTCGTGCTGGGCCTCGTCCGGCAGGCCTCGTCCGATGCTTATTCGTACGATGCGCTTCCGATTAAATTTTCCGATTCCGGAATTCATTTCCGATACGAACAATATTTAATATTTCCGATTCCGGAATTAATTTCCGTTTCGAACAAATATTTAATATTTCCGTTTCCGGAATTATTTTCCGATTCCGGTAATATTTCCGATTCTGACAATATTTCCGTTTCCGGCATTATTTCCGATTCTGGCAATATTTCCATTTCCGATAATATTTTCCGACACGTACCATGTTTCCGTTTCCGGCAACATCTACGACTTGGATAATATTTATATTTCCGATACGATCCATATTTCCGTTTCCGGCAATATCATCGTTTCCGGAGAATTCATTCCTTGGCTGTGACGATCTTAGCTCCCACTGAAACCAAGATCCGTCGGTTCCGAATATTCATAGATGGAGTATTTAATGCTATTAAATACTTGATCCGTTTACGTACTATTTGTGTGACCCTACGGGTTCAGTCAAGAGTAAGCTGTGGATTAATATCATTAATTCCACTTGAACTGAAGCGGCCTCTAGCTAGGCATTCAGCTCACTTGATCTCACTGAATTATTAACTTGTTAATTAATACTGAACCGCATTTATTAGACTTAACATAGAATGCATACTTGGACCAAGGGCATTATTTCCTTCAATGCTTCCCTTGCTTGGGCCATGTCGTGCCCTTGCTTACCTTTCTTGGGTCATGCCTTGCCTTGCTTGGGCCATGTCGTGCCCTTGCTTGCTTTTCTTGGGTCATGCCTTGCCTTGCTTGGGCCATGTCGTGCCCTTGCTTACCTTTCTTGGGTCATGCTTACGTTGCTTGGGCCATGTCGTGCCCTTGCTTACCTTTCTTGGGTCATTCCTTGCCTTGCTTGGGCCATGTCGTGCTCTTGCTTGCCTTTCTTGGGTCATGCCTTGCCTTGCTTGGGCCAAGTCGTGCCCTTGCTTGCCTTTCTTGGGTCATGCTTACCTTGCTTGGGCCATGTCGTGCCCTTGCTTACCTTTCTTGGGTCATGCCTTGCCTTGCTTGGGCCATGTCGTGCCCATGCTTACCTTTCTTGGGTCATGCCTTGCCTTGCTTGGGCCATGTCGTGCCCTTGCTTGGCTTTCTTGGGTCATGCCTTGCCTTGCTTGGGTCATGTCGTGCCCTTGCTTGCCTTTCTTGGGTCATGCCTTGCCTTGCTTAGGCCATGTCGTGCCCTTGCTTGCCTTTCTTTGGTCATGCCTTGCCTTGCTTCGGCCATGTCGTGCCCTTGTTTGCCTTTCTTGGGCCATGTCGTGCCCTTGTTTGCCTTTCTTGGGTCATGCTTTGCCTTGCTTGGGCCATGTCGTGCCCTTGCTTGCCTTTCTTGGGTCATGTCTTGCCGTGCTTGGGCCATGTCGTTCCCTTGCTTGCCTTTCTTGGGTCATGGATTGCCTTGCTTGGGCCATGTCGTGCCCTTGCTTGCCTTTCTTGGGTCATGCATTGCTTTGCTTGGGCCATGTCGTGCCCTTGCTTGCCTTTCTTGGGTCATACCTTGCCTTGCTTGGGCCATGTCGTGCCTTTGCTTAGAGCCAACAAATTTTTTTTCAAAAAAATTTTTTTTTTAATATTTTTTTTGAATTTTTTTAGAATTTTTTTGATTTTTTTAGAATTTTTTCGCGTCAAATCGGGTCTCGGACAAAAAATTATGCGTCAAATCCGTCGAATGATCCAAAATTTTCAATCCGTCTAATGTCATGGGCATGTGTGGTGTCGTAGGGGGGCCGACCATGCCCAACGGTGCCCAACGGTGCCCACAAGAGAGTTTTAAGCCAACCTTGACCATCCATCCTTCTAATCTCACCCTCCCCCTATAGAGGTTTATTTTGAATTAGCTAAATTTTCCTAGTGAACACCCAAGTGACAGTACATAATAATGGCTCAAGACTTGAGTTTTTGTCATAATAATTCCCCGTTTTTTTTGTTGGAAAACCTTATATGGGCATTAAGCTTAATTTTCATGATTTTTTTTTTCAAAAAAATTATTTTTGTTTTCCGAAAATAGGGAAAATAGGGGTAAAAACGGGAAAAATAAGGGAAAAATTCAAAAAAATCTCAAAAAAATCCCAAAAAATCCCAAAAAATTCAAAAAAATCCCAAAAAATTATTGGTGTTGAAATTTTTTATTTTTGGACCTAGGGGGGTGCCCGTGTGGTCCCGGGTTGCTATTTTAGGGGTAAAAACGGGGAAAATCCCAAAAAATTCAAAAAAATCCCAAAAAATCCGAAAAAATAGGAAAAGACATATAAATATATATAGAAAACATTGGTGTTGAAATTTTTTATTTTGGGACCTCGGGGGGTGCCCTTGTGGTCCCGGGTTGCTATTTTTGGAAAGTTTTCGCGAAAATTCATTCATAGTGGTCATTATTGTGCATGTGGTCCGATCGTTTTGCCTTGGGCCATGCCTTGGGTCCGATTGTTGTGCCTTGGGCCATGCCTTTCCCTTGCGTGCTTATGGATGCCATGCCCTTGGTCCATGTCAATGCGATCGTTAGGAATGCAACACGGAAAACCATCACTCGCCCAAGGCCTGTATAGCACTTGGAGCAAACACTGAAGAGGTTTATCGGCGTGCGGTTCACGGAGCCCGCCAGCTAAAAAAACCAAACACCACTCACACGCGTAGCGTACCGCTTGGCCAAGAAACAACGAGCTTGCGTCTTACGACCACAAAGTGGCCGCAAGGATGGGCTAGATGTCCCCCGACTAGCACCGTTTGACGTGAAAGAAACAAACAAATCGAGGCGGGACAACACTGGCTAAGGTTAGCTAACACAACGTCAACTAGAATTGGACTGCACCCACATGCCGCTTGATATCGCCCGCATCCGGGAACGGTCCGCATCGAGTTTCGGAAACATTAGCACACTAAAGCCAAAAGGGACAAGAGGTTTGTTCAAAGATCGACGACGAGATTTAGTCCGCTCTCTAGTGTGCTGCTTGGTCCTCTGCCCGCACACAAGAACAGTCCGAATCCGGTCATCGAGGCCCAAGCTCCCCTCGACTATAGTACCCGTTCCAGGTTTGCTCGAAGGAACGACGACGAGATTTAGTATGCTCTTGTGTGCTTCTTGGTCCGTTGCCCGCACACTAGAACACACCACATCCGATCATGGATTCCCAAGCTCCCCTACAATACCTACGAGGTTTGTTCGAAGGACGACGTCAACTAGATTTTAGTCCGCGCTCGTGGGCTGCTCGGTCCGCTGCCCGCAAGAACAGACCGCATCCGGTCGACAAGTCCCAAACTCCCCTCCGCTAACCCATCCGAGAGACGACCGCGGGACCATTGCGGCATATGAAAAAACGAGGTCAAGTCGGGACGTTAGCCGTATTGCGGGCCAAATCCACCACCGTCATCCCCCGACTTTACGGAGCCGAAAAATTCCCTCAATGCATGGCGTGCCCTTACTTACCTTTCTTGGGTCATGCTTACCTTGTTTGGGCCATGTCGTGCCCTTGCTTACCTTTCTTGGGTCATGCCTTGCCTTGCTTGGGCCATGTCGTGCCTTGCATACCTTTCTTGGGTCATGCTTACCTTGCTTGGGCCATGTCGTGCCCTTGCTTACCTTTCTTGGGTCATGCCTTGCCTTGCTTGGGCCATGTCGTGCCCTTGCTTACCTTTCTTGGGTCATGCTTCCCTTGCTTGGGCCATGTCGTGCCCTTGCTTGCCTTTCTTGGGTCATGCTTACCTTGCTTGGGCCATGTCGTGCCCTTGCTTACCTTTCTTGGGTCATGCCTTGCCTTGCTTGGGCCATGTCGTGCCCTTGCTTGGCTTTCTTGGGTCATGCCTTGCCTTGCTTGGGTCATGTCGTGCCCTTGCTTACCTTTCTTGGGTCATGCCTTGCCTTGCTTGGGCCATGTCGTGCCCTTGCTTACCTTTCTTGGGTCATGCTTACCTTGTTTGGGCCATGTCGTGCCCTTGCTTACCTTTCTTGGTCATGCCTTGCCTTGCTTGGCCATGTCGTGCCCTTGCTTACCTATCTTGGGTCATGCCTTGCCTTGCTTGGGCCATGTCGTGCCCTTGCTTACCTTTCTTGGGTCATGCCTTTCCTTGCTTGGGCCATGTCGTGCCCTTGCTTACCTTTCTTGGGTCATGCTTACCTTGTTTGGGCCATGTCGTGCCCTTGCTTACCTTTCTTGGTCATGCCTTGCCTTGCTTGGGCCATGTCGTGCCCTTGCTTACCTTTCTTGGGCCATGCCTTGCCTTGCTTGGGCCATGTCGTGCCCTTGCTTACCTATCTTGGGTCATGCTTACCTTGTTTGGGCCATGTCGTGCCCTTGCTTACCTTTCTTGGTCATGCCTTGCCTTGCTTGGGCCATGTCGTGCCCTTGCTTACCTTTCTTAGGTCATGCTTGCCTTGCTTGGGCCATGTCGTGCCCTTGCTTACCTTTCTTGGGTCATGCTTACCTTGCTTGGGCCATGTCGTACCCTTGCTTACCTTTCTTGGGTCATGCCTTGCCTGGCTTGGGCCATGTCGTGCCCTTGCTTACCTTTCTTGGGTCATGCCTTGGCTTGCTTGGGACATGTCGTGCCCTTGCTTACCTTTCTTTGGTCATGCCTTGCCTTGCTTGGGCCATGTCGTGCCCTTGCTTACCTTTCTTGGGTCATGCTTACCTTGTTTGGGCCATGTCGTGCCCTTGCTTACCTTTCTTGGGTCATGCCTTGCCTTGCTTGGGCCATGTCGTGCCCTTGCTTACCTTTCTTGGGTCATGCCTTGCCTTGCTTGGGCCATGTCGTGCCCTTGCTTACCTTTCTTGGGTCATGCTTCCTTTGCATGGGCCATGTCATGCCCTTGCTTACCTTTCTTGGGTCATGCCTTGCCTTGCTTGAGCCATGTCGTGCCCTTGCTTGCCTTTCTTGGGTCATGGATTGCCTTGCTTGGGCCATGTCGTGCCCTTGCTTGCCTTTCTTGGGTCATGCATTGCTTTGCTTGGGCCATGTCGTGCCCTTGCTTGCCTTTCTTGGGTCATACCTTGCCTTGCTTGGGCCATGTCGTGCCTTTGCTTAGAGCCAACAAATTTTTTTTCAAAAAAATTTTTTTTTAATATTTTTTTTGAATTTTTTTAGAATTTTTTTGATTTTTTTAGAATTTTTTCGCGTCAAATCGGGTCTCGGACAAAAAATTATGCGTCAAATCCGTCGAATGATCCAAAATTTTCAATCCGTCTAATGTCATGGGCATGTGTGGTGTCGTAGGGGGGCCGACCATGCCCAACGGTGCCCAACGGTGCCCACAAGAGAGTTTTAAGCCAACCTTGACCATCCATCCTTCTAATCTCACCCTCCCCCTATAGAGGTTTATTTTGAATTAGCTAAATTTTCCTAGTGAACACCCAAGTGACAGTACATAATAATGGCTCAAGACTTGAGTTTTTGTCATAATAATTCCCCGTTTTTTTTGTTGGAAAACCTTATATGGGCATTAAGCTTAATTTTCATGATTTTTTTTTTCAAAAAAATTATTTTTGTTTTCCGAAAATAGGGAAAATAGGGGTAAAAACGGGAAAAATAAGGGAAAAATTCAAAAAAATCTCAAAAAAATCCCAAAAAATCCCAAAAAATTCAAAAAAATCCCAAAAAATTATTGGTGTTGAAATTTTTTATTTTTGGACCTAGGGGGGTGCCCGTGTGGTCCCGGGTTGCTATTTTAGGGGTAAAAACGGGGAAAATCCCAAAAAATTCAAAAAAATCCCAAAAAATCCGAAAAAATAGGAAAAGACATATAAATATATATAGAAAACATTGGTGTTGAAATTTTTTATTTTGGGACCTCGGGGGGTGCCCTTGTGGTCCCGGGTTGCTATTTTTGGAAAGTTTTCGCGAAAATTCATTCATAGTGGTCATTATTGTGCATGTGGTCCGATCGTTTTGCCTTGGGCCATGCCTTGGGTCCGATTGTTGTGCCTTGGGCCATGCCTTTCCCTTGCGTGCTTATGGATGCCATGCCCTTGGTCCATGTCAATGCGATCGTTAGGAATGCAACACGGAAAACCATCACTCGCCCAAGGCCTGTATAGCACTTGGAGCAAACACTGAAGAGGTTTATCGGCGTGCGGTTCACGGAGCCCGCCAGCTAAAAAAACCAAACACCACTCACACGCGTAGCGTACCGCTTGGCCAAGAAACAACGAGCTTGCGTCTTACGACCACAAAGTGGCCGCAAGGATGGGCTAGATGTCCCCCGACTAGCACCGTTTGACGTGAAAGAAACAAACAAATCGAGGCGGGACAACACTGGCTAAGGTTAGCTAACACAACGTCAACTAGAATTGGACTGCACCCACATGCCGCTTGATATCGCCCGCATCCGGGAACGGTCCGCATCGAGTTTCGGAAACATTAGCACACTAAAGCCAAAAGGGACAAGAGGTTTGTTCAAAGATCGACGACGAGATTTAGTCCGCTCTCTAGTGTGCTGCTTGGTCCTCTGCCCGCACACAAGAACAGTCCGAATCCGGTCATCGAGGCCCAAGCTCCCCTCGACTATAGTACCCGTTCCAGGTTTGCTCGAAGGAACGACGACGAGATTTAGTATGCTCTTGTGTGCTTCTTGGTCCGTTGCCCGCACACTAGAACACACCACATCCGATCATGGATTCCCAAGCTCCCCTACAATACCTACGAGGTTTGTTCGAAGGACGACGTCAACTAGATTTTAGTCCGCGCTCGTGGGCTGCTCGGTCCGCTGCCCGCAAGAACAGACCGCATCCGGTCGACAAGTCCCAAACTCCCCTCCGCTAACCCATCCGAGAGACGACCGCGGGACCATTGCGGCATATGAAAAAACGAGGTCAAGTCGGGACGTTAGCCGTATTGCGGGCCAAATCCACCACCGTCATCCCCCGACTTTACGGAGCCGAAAAATTCCCTCAATGCATGGCGTGCCCTTACTTACCTTTCTTGGGTCATGCTTACCTTGTTTGGGCCATGTCGTGCCCTTGCTTACCTTTCTTGGGTCATGCCTTGCCTTGCTTGGGCCATGTCGTGCCTTGCATACCTTTCTTGGGTCATGCTTACCTTGCTTGGGCCATGTCGTGCCCTTGCTTACCTTTCTTGGGTCATGCCTTGCCTTGCTTGGGCCATGTCGTGCCCTTGCTTACCTTTCTTGGGTCATGCTTCCCTTGCTTGGGCCATGTCGTGCCCTTGCTTGCCTTTCTTGGGTCATGCTTACCTTGCTTGGGCCATGTCGTGCCCTTGCTTACCTTTCTTGGGTCATGCCTTGCCTTGCTTGGGCCATGTCGTGCCCTTGCTTGGCTTTCTTGGGTCATGCCTTGCCTTGCTTGGGTCATGTCGTGCCCTTGCTTACCTTTCTTGGGTCATGCCTTGCCTTGCTTGGGCCATGTCGTGCCCTTGCTTACCTTTCTTGGGTCATGCTTACCTTGTTTGGGCCATGTCGTGCCCTTGCTTACCTTTCTTGGTCATGCCTTGCCTTGCTTGGCCATGTCGTGCCCTTGCTTACCTATCTTGGGTCATGCCTTGCCTTGCTTGGGCCATGTCGTGCCCTTGCTTACCTTTCTTGGGTCATGCCTTTCCTTGCTTGGGCCATGTCGTGCCCTTGCTTACCTTTCTTGGGTCATGCTTACCTTGTTTGGGCCATGTCGTGCCCTTGCTTACCTTTCTTGGTCATGCCTTGCCTTGCTTGGGCCATGTCGTGCCCTTGCTTACCTTTCTTGGGCCATGCCTTGCCTTGCTTGGGCCATGTCGTGCCCTTGCTTACCTATCTTGGGTCATGCTTACCTTGTTTGGGCCATGTCGTGCCCTTGCTTACCTTTCTTGGTCATGCCTTGCCTTGCTTGGGCCATGTCGTGCCCTTGCTTACCTTTCTTAGGTCATGCTTGCCTTGCTTGGGCCATGTCGTGCCCTTGCTTACCTTTCTTGGGTCATGCTTACCTTGCTTGGGCCATGTCGTACCCTTGCTTACCTTTCTTGGGTCATGCCTTGCCTGGCTTGGGCCATGTCGTGCCCTTGCTTACCTTTCTTGGGTCATGCCTTGGCTTGCTTGGGACATGTCGTGCCCTTGCTTACCTTTCTTTGGTCATGCCTTGCCTTGCTTGGGCCATGTCGTGCCCTTGCTTACCTTTCTTGGGTCATGCTTACCTTGTTTGGGCCATGTCGTGCCCTTGCTTACCTTTCTTGGGTCATGCCTTGCCTTGCTTGGGCCATGTCGTGCCCTTGCTTACCTTTCTTGGGTCATGCCTTGCCTTGCTTGGGCCATGTCGTGCCCTTGCTTACCTTTCTTGGGTCATGCTTCCTTTGCATTGGCCATGTCATGCCCTTGCTTACCTTTCTTGGGTCATGCCTTGCCTTGCTTGAGCCATGTCGTGCCCTTGCTTACCTTTCTTGGGTCATGCCTTGCCTTGCTTGGGCCAAGTCGTGCCCTTGCTTGCCTTTTTTGGGTCATGCTTACCTTGCTTGGGCCATGTCGTGCCCTTGCTTACCTTTCTTGGGTCATGCCTTGCCTTGCTTGGGCCATGTCGTGCCCTTGCTTACCTTTCTTGGGTCATGCTTCCCTTGCTTGGGCCATGTCGTGCCCTTGCTTACCTTTCTTGGGTCATGCCTTTCCTTGCTTGGGCCATGTCGTGCCCTTGCTTACCTTTCTTGGGTCATGTCTTGCCTTGCTTGGGCCATGTCGTGCCCTTGTTTGCCTTTCTTGGGTCATGCTTACCTTGCTTGGGCCATGTCGTGCCCTTGCTTACCTTTCTTGGGTCATGCCTTGCCTTGCTTGGGCCATGTCGTGCCCTTGCTTACCTTTCTTGGGTCATGCCTTGCCTTGCTTGGGCCAAGTCGTGCCCTTGCTTGCCTTTCTTGGGTCATGCTTACCTTGCTTGGGCCATGTCGTGCCCTTGCTTACCTTTCTTGGGTCATGCCTTGCCTTGCTTGGGCCATGTCGTGCCCTTGCTTACCTTTCTTGGGTCATGCTTACCTTGTTTGGGCCATGTCGTGCCCTTGCTTACCTTTCTTGGTCATGCCTTGCCTTGCTTGGCCATGTCGTGCCCTTGCTTACCTATCTTGGGTCATGCCTTGCCTTGCTTGGGCCATGTCGTGCCCTTGCTTACCTTTCTTGGGTCATGCCTTGCCTTGCTTGGGCCATGTCGTGCCCTTGCTTGCCTTTCTTGGGTCATGCCTTGCCTTGCTTGGGCCATGTCGTGCCCTTGCTTACCTTTCTTGGGTCATGCTTCCTTTGCATGGGCCATGTCGTGCCCTTGCTTACCTTTCTTGGGTCATGCCTTGCCTTGCTTGAGCCATGTCGTGCCCTTGCTTACCTTTCTTGGGTCATGCCTTGCCTTGCTTGGGCCAAGTCGTGCCCTTGCTTGCCTTTCTTGGGTCATGCTTACCTTGCTTGGGCCATGTCGTGCCCTTGCTTACCTTTCTTGGGTCATGCCTTGCCTTGCTTGGGCCATGTCGTGCCCTTGCTTACCTTTCTTGGGTCATGTTTCCCTTGCTTGGGCCATGTCGTGCCCTTGCTTACCTTTCTTGGGTCATGCCTTGCCTTGCTTGGGCCATGTCGTGCCCTTGCTTACCTTTCTTGGGTCATGCCTTGCCTTGCTTGGGCCATGTCGTGCCCTTGCTTGCCTTTCTTGGGTCATGCTTACCTTGCTTGGGCCATGTCGTGCCCTTGCTTACCTTTCTTGGGTCATGCCTTGCCTTGCTTGGGCCATGTCGTGCCCTTGCTTACCTTTCTTGGGTCATGCCTTGCCTTGCTTGGGCCAAGTCGTGCCCTTGCTTGCCTTTCTTGGGTCATGCTTACCTTGCTTGGGCCATGTCGTGCCCTTGCTTACCTTTCTTGGGTCATGCCTTGCCTTGCTTGGGCCATGTCGTGCCCTTGCTTACCTTTCTTGGGTCATGCTTACCTTGCTTGGGCCATGTCGTGCCCTTGCTTACCTTTCTTGGGTCATGCCTTGCCTTGCTTGGGCCATGTCGTGCCCTTGCTTACCTTTCTTGGGTCATGCCTTGCCTTGTTTGGGCCATGTCGTGCCCTTGCTTACCTTTCTTGGGTCATGCCTTGCCTTGCTTGGGCCATGTCGTGCCCTTGCTTACCTTTCTTGGGTCATGCCTTGCCTTGTTTGGGCCATGTCGTGCCCTTGCTTACCTTTCTTGGGTCATGCCTTGCCTTGCTTGGGCCATGTCGTGCCCTTGCTTGCCTTTCTTGGGTCATGCTTACCTTGCTTGGGCCATGTCGTGCCCTTGCTTACCTTTCTTGGGTCATGCCTTGCCTTGCTTGGGCCATGTCGTGCCCTTGCTTACCTTTCTTGGGTCATGCCTTACCTTGCTTGGGCCATGTCGTGCCCTTGCTTGCCTTTCTTGGGTCATGCTTACCTTGCTTGGGCCATGTCGTGCCCTTGCTTACCTTTCTTGGGTCATGCCTTGCCTTGCTTGGGCCATGTCGTGCCCTTGCTTACCTTTCTTGGGTCATGCCTTGCCTTGCTTGGGCCAAGTCGTGCCCTTGCTTGCCTTTCTTGGGTCATGCCTTGCCTTGCTTGGGCCATGTCGTGCCCTTGTTTACCTTTCTTGGGTCATGCCTTGCCTTGTTTGGGCCATGTCGTGCCCTTGCTTACCTTTCTTGGGTCATGATTTGCCTTGCTTGGGCCATGTCGTGCCCTTGCTTGCCTTTCTTGGGTCATGCTTACCTTGCTTGGGCCATGTCGTGCCCTTGCTTACCTTTCTTGGGTCATGCCTTGCCTTGCTTGGGCCATGTCGTGCCCTTGCTTACCTTTCTTGGGTCATGCTTCCCTTGCTTGGGCCATGTCGTGCCCTTGCTTGCCTTTCTTGGGTCATGCTTACCTTGCTTGGGCCATGTCGTGCCCTTGCTTACCTTTCTTGGGTCATGCCTTGCCTTTCTTGGGCCATGTCGTGCCCTTGCTTGGCTTTCTTGGGTCATGCCTTGCCTTGCTTGGGTCATGTCGTGCCCTTGCTTACCTTTCTTGGGTCATGCCTTGCCTTGCTTGGGCCATGTCGTGCCCTTGCTTACCTTTCTTGGGTCATGCTTACCTTGTTTGGGCCATGTCGTGCCCTTGCTTACCTTTCTTGGTCATGCCTTGCCTTGCTTGGCCATGTCGTGCCCTTGCTTACATATCTTGGGTCATGCCTTGCCTTGCTTGGGCCATGTCGTGCCCTTGCTTACCTTTCTTGGGTCATGCCTTTCCTTGATTGGGCCATGTCGTGCCCTTGCTTACCTTTCTTGGGTCATGCTTACCTTGTTTGGGCCATGTCGTGCCCTTGCTTACCTTTCTTGGTCATGCCTTGCCTTGCTTGGGCCATGTCGTGCCCTTGCTTACCTTTCTTGGGCCATGCCTTGCTTTGCTTGGGCCATGTCGTGCCCTTGCTTACCTATCTTGGGTCATGCTTACCTTGTTTGGGCCATGTCGTGCCCTTGCTTACCTTTCTTGGTCATGCCTTGCCTTGCTTGGGCCATGTCGTGCCCTTGCTTACCTTTCTTAGGTCATGCTTGCCTTGCTTGGGCAATGTCGTGCCCTTGCTTACCTTTCTTGGGTCATGCTTACCTTGCTTGGGCCATGTCGTACCCTTGCTTACCTTTCTTGGGTCATGCCTTGCCTGGCTTGGGCCATGTCGTGCCCTTGCTTACCTTTCTTGGGTCATGCCTTGCCTTGCTTGGGACATGTCGTGCCCTTGCTTACCTTTCTTTGGTCATGCCTTGCCTTGCTTGGGTCATGTCGTGCCCTTGCTTACCTTTCTTGGGTCATGCTTACCTTGTTTGGGCCATGTCGTGCCCTTGCTTACCTTTCTTGGGTCATGCCTTGCCTTGCTTGGGCCATGTCGTGCCCTTGCTTACCTTTCTTGGGTCATGCCTTGCCTTGCTTGGGCCATGTCGTGCCCTTGCTTACCTTTCTTGGGTCATGCTTCCTTTGCATGGGCCATGTCATGCCCTTGCTTACCTTTCTTGGGTCATGCCTTGCCTTGCTTGAGCCATGTCGTGCCCTTGCTTACCTTTCTTGGGTCATGCCTTGCCTTGCTTGGGCCAAGTCGTGCCCTTGCTTGCCTTTTTTGGGTCATGCTTACCTTGCTTGGGCCATGTCGTGCCCTTGCTTACCTTTCTTGGGTCATGCCTTGCCTTGCTTGGGCCATGTCGTGCCCTTGCTTACCTTTCTTGGGTCATGCTTCCCTTGCTTGGGCCATGTCGTGCCCTTGCTTACCTTTCTTGGGTCATGCCTTGCCTTGCTTGGGCCATGTCGTGCCCTTGCTTACCTTTCTTGGGTCATGCCTTGCCTTGCTTGGGCCATGTCGTGCCCTTGCTTGCCTTTCTTGGGTCATGCTTACCTTGCTTGGGCCATGTCGTGCCCTTGCTTACCTTTCTTGGGTCATGCCTTGCCTTGCTTGGGCCATGTCGTGCCCTTGCTTACCTTTCTTGGGTCATGCCTTGCCTTGCTTGGGCCAAGTCGTGCCCTTGCTTGCCTTTCTTGGGTCATGCTTACCTTGCTTGGGCCATGTCGTGCCCTTGCTTACCTTTCTTGGGTCATGCCTTGCCTTGCTTGGGCCATGTCGTGCCCTTGCTTACCTTTCTTGGGTCATGCTTACCATGCTTGGGCCATGTCGTGCCCTTGCTTACCTTTCTTGGGTCATGCCTTGCCTTGCTTGGGCCATGTCGTGCCCTTGCTTACCTTTCTTGGGTCATGCTTCCCTTGCTTGGGCCATATCGTGCCCTTGCTTACCTTTCTTGGGTCATGCCTTGCCTTGCTTGGGCCATGTCGTGCCCTTGCTTACCTTTCTTGGGTCATGCCTTGCCTTGTTTGGGCCATGTCGTGCCCTTGCTTACCTTTCTTGGGTCATGCCTTGCCTTGCTTGGGCCATGTCGTGCCCTTGCTTGCCTTACTTGGGTCATGCTTACCTTGCTTGGGCCATGTCGTGCCCTTGCTTACCTTTCTTGGGTCATGCCTTGCCTTGCTTGGGCCATGTCGTGCCCTTGCTTACCTTTCTTGGGTCATACCTTGCCTTGCTTGGGCCATGTCGTGCCCTTGCTTGCCTTTCTTGGGTCATGCTTACCTTGCTTGGGCCATGTCGTGCCCTTGCTTACCTTTCTTGGGTCATGCCTTGCCTTGCTTGGGCCATGTCGTGCCCTTGCTTACCTTTCTTGGGTCATGCTTACCTTGTTTGGGCCATGTCGTGCCCTTGCTTACCTTTCTTGGTCATGCCTTCCGTTGCTTGGGCCATGTCGTGCCCTTGCTTACCTTTCTTGGGCCATGCCTTGCCTTGCTTGGGCCATGTCGTGCCCTTGCTTACCTATCTTGGGTCATGCTTACCTTGTTTGGGCCATGTCGTGCCCTTGCTTACCTTTCTTGGTCATGCCTTGCCTTGCTTGGGCCATGTCGTGCCCTTGCTTACCTTTCTTGGGTCATGCTTGCCTTGCTTGGGCCATGTCGTGCCCTTGCTTACCTTTCTTGGGTCATGCTTACCTTGCTTGGGCCATGTCGTACCCTTGCTTACCTTTCTTGGGTCATGCCTTGCCTGGCTTGGGCCATGTCGTGCCCTTGCTTACCTTTCTTGGGTCATGCCTTGCCTTGCTTGGGACATGTCGTGCCCTTGCTTACCTTTCTTGGGTCATGCCTTGCCTTGCTTGGGCCATGTCGTGCCCTTGCTTACCTTTCTTGGGTCATGCTTACCTTGTTTGGGCCATGTCGTGCCCTTGCTTACCTTTCTTGGTCATGCCTTGCCTTGCTTGGCCATGTCGTGCCCTTGCTTACCTATCTTGGGTCATGCCTTGCCTTGCTTGGGCCATGTCGTGCCCTTGCTTACCTTTCTTGGGTCATGCCTTGCCTTGCTTGGGCCATGTCGTGCCCTTGCTTGCCTTTCTTGGGTCATGCCTTGCCTTGCTTGGGCCATGTCGTGCCCTTGCTTACCTTTCTTGGGTCATGCTTCCTTTGCATGGGCCATGTCGTGCCCTTGCTTACCTTTCTTGGGTCATGCCTTGCCTTGCTTGAGCCATGTCGTGCCCTTGCTTACCTTTCTTGGGTCATGCCTTGCCTTGCTTGGGCCAAGTCGTGCCCTTGCTTGCCTTTCTTGGGTCATGCTTACCTTGCTTGGGCCATGTCGTGCCCTTGCTTACCTTTCTTGGGTCATGCCTTGCCTTGCTTGGGCCATGTCGTGCCCTTGCTTACCTTTTTTGGGTCATGTTTCCCTTGCTTGGGCCATGTCGTGCCCTTGCTTACCTTTCTTGGGTCATGCCTTGCCTTGCTTGGGCCATGTCGTGCCCTTGCTTACCTTTCTTGGGTCATGCCTTGCCTTGCTTGGGCCATGTCGTGCCCTTGCTTGCCTTTCTTGGGTCATGCTTACCTTGCTTGGGCCAAGTCGTGCCCTTGCTTGCCTTTCTTGGGTCATGCCTTGCCTTGCTTGGGCCATGTCGTGCCCTTGCTTACCTTTCTTGGGTCATGCCTTGCCTTGCTTGGGCCATGTCGTGCCCTTGCTTGCCTTTCTTGGGTCATGCTTACCTTGCTTGGGCCATGTCGTGCCCTTGCTTACCTTTCTTGGGTCATGCCTTGCCTTGCTTGGGCCATGTCGTGCCCTTGCTTACCTTTCTTGGGTCATGCCTTGCCTTGCTTGGGCCATGTCGTGCCCTTGCTTACCTTTCTTGGGTCATGCCTTGCCTTGCTTGGGCCATGTCGTGCCCTTGCTTACCTTTCTTGGGTCATGCCTTGCCTTGTTTGGGCCATGTCGTGCCCTTGCTTACCTTTCTTGGGTCATGCCTTGCCTTGCTTGGGACATGTCGTGCCCTTGCTTACCTTTCTTGGGTCATGCCTTGCCTTGCTTGGGCCATGTCGTGCCCTTGCTTACCTTTCTTGGGTCATGCTTACCTTGTTTGGGCCATGTCGTGCCCTTGCTTACCTTTCTTGGTCATGCGTTGCCTTGCTTGGCCATGTCGTGCCCTTGCTTACCTATCTTGGGTCATGCCTTGCCTTGCTTGGGCCATGTCGTGCCCTTGCTTACCTTTCTTGGGTCATGCCTTGCCTTGCTTGGGCCATGTCGTGCCCTTGCTTGCCTTTCTTGGGTCATGCCTTGCCTTGCTTGGGCCATGTCGTGCCCTTGCTTACCTTTCTTGGGTCATGCTTCCTTTGCATGGGCCATGTCGTGCCCTTGCTTACCTTTCTTGGGTCATGCCTTGCCTTGCTTGAGCCATGTCGTGCCCTTGCTTACCTTTCTTGGGTCATGCCTTGCCTTGCTTGGGCCAAGTCGTGCCCTTGCTTGCCTTTCTTGGGTCATGCTTACCTTGCTTGGGCCATGTCGTGCCCTTGCTTACCTTTCTTGGGTCATGCCTTGCCTTGCTTGGGCCATGTCGTGCCCTTGCTTACCTTTTTTGGGTCATGTTTCCCTTGCTTGGGCCATGTCGTGCCCTTGCTTACCTTTCTTGGGTCATGCCTTGCCTTGCTTGGGCCATGTCGTGCCCTTGCTTACCTTTCTTGGGTCATGCCTTGCCTTGCTTGGGCCATGTCGTGCCCTTGCTTGCCTTTCTTGGGTCATGCTTACCTTGCTTGGGCCAAGTCGTGCCCTTGCTTGCCTTTCTTGGGTCATGCCTTGCCTTGCTTGGGCCATGTCGTGCCCTTGCTTACCTTTCTTGGGTCATGCCTTGCCTTGCTTGGGCCATGTCGTGCCCTTGCTTGCCTTTCTTGGGTCATGCTTACCTTGCTTGGGCCATGTCGTGCCCTTGCTTACCTTTCTTGGGTCATGCCTTGCCTTGCTTGGGCCATGTCGTGCCCTTGCTTACCTTTCTTGGGTCATGCCTTGCCTTGCTTGGGCCATGTCGTGCCCTTGCTTACCTTTCTTGGGTCATGCCTTGCCTTGCTTGGGCCATGTCGTGCCCTTGCTTACCTTTCTTGGGTCATGCCTTGCCTTGTTTGGGCCATGTCGTGCCCTTGCTTACCTTTCTTGGGTCATGCCTTGCCTTGCTTGGGCCATGTCGTGCCCTTGCTTGCCTTTCTTGGGTCATGCTTACCTTGCTTGGGCCATGTCGTGCCCTTGCTTACCTTTCTTGGGTCATGACTTGCCTTGCTTGGGCCATGTCGTGCCCTTGCTTACCTTTCTTGGGTCATGCCTTGCCTTGCTTGGGCCATGTCGTGCCCTTGCTTGCCTTTCTTGGGTCATGCTTACCTTGCTTGGGCCATGTCGTGCCCTTGCTTACCTTTCTTGGGTCATGCCTTGCCTTGCTTGGGCCATGTCGTGCCCTTGCTTACCTTTCTTGGGTCATGCCTTGCCTTGCTTGGGCCATGTCGTGCCCTTGCTTACCTTTCTTGGGTCATGCTTACCTTGCTTGGGCCATGTCGTGCCCTTGCTTACCTTTCTTGGGTCATGCCTTGCCTTGCTTGGGCCATGTCGTGCCCTTGCTTACCTTTCTTGGGTCATGCCTTGCCTTGTTTGGGCCATGTCGTGCCCTTGCTTACCTTTCTTGGGTCATGCCTTGCCTTGCTTGGGCCATGTCGTGCCCTTGCTTACCTTTCTTGGGTCATGCCTTGCCTTGTTTGGGCCATGTCGTGCCCTTGCTTACCTTTCTTGGGTCATGCCTTGCCTTGCTTGGGCCATGTCGTGCCCTTGCTTACCTTTCTTGGGTCATGCCTTGCCTTGCTTGGGCCATGTCGTGCCCTTGCTTACCTTTCTTGGGTCATGCTTACCTTGCTTGGGCCATGTCGTGCCCTTGCTTACCTTTCTTGGGTCATGCCTTGCCTTGCTTGGGCCATGTCGTGCCCTTGCTTACCTTTCTTGGGTCATGCTTCCCTTGCTTGGGCCATGTCGTGCCCTTGCTTACCTTTCTTGGGTCATGCCTTGCCTTGCTTGGGCCATGTCGTGCCCTTGCTTACCTTTCTTGGGTCATGCCTTGCCTTGTTTGGGCCATGTCGTGCCCTTGCTTACCTTTCTTGGGTCATGCCTTGCCTTGCTTGGGCCATGCTTACCTTTCTTGGGTCATGCTTTGCCTTGCTTGGGCCATGTCGTGCCCTTGATTACCTTTCTTGGGTCTTGCTTACCTTGCTTGGGCCATGTCGTGCCCTTGCTTACCTTTCTTGGGTGATGCTTACCTTGCTTGGGCCATGTCGTGCCCTTGCTTACCTTTCTTGGGTCATGCTTACCTTGCTTGGGACATGTCGTACCCTTCACTACTACAAAAATGGGCAAAGAGACCCGTCCAAAAAGGCATAAGAGACCTCCTCTGAGGGGGTCTCTAGATAGGGGGGTCTCTTTTTAAAAGAGACCCCCTCTTAGAAATGGGGTCTGTTTGTTAAAAGTTGGAGACCCTTCATGTAAGAAAAGGGGTCTCTTACGTAGCCTGATTATTAAAAATATTCAGACCCCATATGTAAGATATGGGGTCTCTTTGATTCTTTTATTAATTTATTTATTAATAAGCTCAGACCCCATATATAAGATATGGGGTCTCTTTGATTTTTTTATTAATTTCGTTTCTAATAAGCTCAGACCCCATATGTAAGATATGGGGTCTCTTTGAACTTTTTAGTATTATGCCTAGAGAGCCCTTTTTACGAATAACGGGTCTCTTTTCATGTATGTTTTTTTTTTTTTTTAAACATTAATTCAGTAAACCTGCTGCTATAATATTTTTTTTATAATTTAACAATTGTAATTTTTACATGCTAAACCTGCTGTAATCTTTACATGCTAATAACCTGTACTTTTTTCATTCACCGATTGTATCAAACCGCCTGCTGCTGTAATATTTTATAATAACTCAATAAACATTCCATAATAGTCAATATTACCAAAAAGTATATTTACCAAAAATAATGTACAAAACGCAACTTTACATTAATTGTAATTTCCAAAAACGTAAAATAAAAAGTACGTTCTAAAATCTAATCATATATTCACACCGATTTGCCAATCAAAACTCATGGAGTTATTTCCATACCGTCATCTTTGTTTTCTTCATTTGATTCTTGCTTGAGAAAATACTCGAACCACATGTCTCTAACCTCATCAAACATTTTCTGTAAATAGGTTTCGTGAGAAACTGTAAATAAGTAACATAATTAGTATTTTAGTAAACGCATAGTTCTAGCAAATGCATAGTTCATTATAGGAAAGCATTTTGCACTTATGAGATTTGCCTTCTATCAGAAATGACATTTGCAATATCATCTATACTTGCAGCCAATCAAATCAAGTTTCGGAGTCGATGCCTAGAATATTGTATGAAACTGTGAAGCTACAAAGATAGATACAAGAAGTCATGCAGTCACTGTACACATGCAGTCATGCAGCTCAGAACGAAGCATACTATGTGCAACTGTGATAGGCCTGGGGGATAGCACAATTTCAACATCTTCAAGTCTACCACAGTTGCATTTCACAATTTCCAAGCACCCGACCAACTAACACTGATCTGCTTATCGTCCCACACCAGATTATAAAGGGCCTTACTTTGATTCCTTATTGTCCTTTCAAATCATCAAATCATCAAATTATCAAACCATAAACCTGAATCTGTTTATGCTCCTAAGACCACATAAAGAATCTTATATTATCCTAAAAAAAAGAAAACAAGAGCATCTACACCATCAAGGACAACTCATGTCCAACATCTTACTCTAAACAGAAAAACAGGAGCATCTACGAAAGAAAAACAATAATCCAGTATCAACCTATTAATAAGATCCTATGACATAAGGCAAGCAACACAATCAACCAACAACAAGAATAACCTCCAGCTAATATGAATCTGCTGCTGCTATGACAAAAAAGGTTGTGGCTTTAGACGAGTGGTAGCTGCTGTTGTCCGTAAGATAAGTGCAAGATGGGAGGTTGAGCTAGCAGAAGCTGCTGCTGTTGTACGGTACGGCCTGATGATTGCTAAAGGGTTGAGCTTGAACAACATCATGGTGGAATGTGATGCATCAAATGTAGTCAGGAGTTTGAAGAGCAGGTCTGAGGGACTATCACCACTTATGTTAGTCCATGATGATAATAATCGGTTGAGGGATGATTTTGAGTCTTTTTCTTGTTTTCATAGGATAAGGATTGCAATAAAAATTTAGAGTTGACTCCTCGGGGCAAGACTGTCTATTTCTTCTTCTAGGACGTCTTATGACAAATGATAAGTCAGCCAGCACATGTTTCACAGCTTTTGTAATATAAACCAATATGGACTAAACCTAAACTAAAACATAGGATAAGGATTGCATTGTAGGGAAGTTTACTGTTTAAAACACATTTAAGAACTTACACACGAGTTGGCTCGTTAAACCTTTGCTCATCGTGCAAATTTGAGATCTAAGCACTACATTAGGTAATACAATCAATTTATGAGGACCCTTTCAAAAACTATGCACACACTAGCAACTTGCAAAGTCATAAGAAAACTTAGAGAATTAGCATCTATATCTAATCATGGTCATGATCACGGAAGATGCAGAATTGAGAGGTGTACGGTGATTCCAATTTCTTAACTAAGTCCTAAATGAGTAATAAATCAAGAATCATTTCATTTTAGAAGACCTTTGTAATAGTATAATAAATCTATGTTCCCTATCCTGCGAAAATGAACAGAGTATGAATCCTTCAAGTGGCATTTGTGCTACACTATTCTCTCCCCCAACCCCACAAACAGAAACCAATGTGGAATAAGTACCAAGCAACAAGTTCCATAGCAGCACATAGTCTATCATTATGATTTGCGTCACATGAACATACATAATGGATCACAGCCAATTGAAAGAGCATTGGTATTAACCTTTTTTAGCAAGGCAGTGTTGTCCGCCTTCGTCTTCCTTTGGTATCCTGGTGGAGGGCAAAACTTCCAAGGGCAAGAATTTGTCACCCCTTGCAAGCGCAAATACTTGGACTAGTAAGCTAGTGCTAGGGAAATCCCCATCCTCCATTCTGCAATTAGACACAAGGATATCATCAATAGTGAATGAATTAAACTAACTTCTTTTTTACAGAATTAAACTGTTTCATGACCCAAAATACAGCAATAGAAGATACATAGAGTGTGATGTTGTAGACCACGAATGTCCCAAACTGCAGAAGTCCCAAACTGCTTATATGTCAAAAAGAAACACGAAGCACATAAGATGATAAGACATTTAAATATCATAAAATTCACGATGATAAAGGATTGACAAAAAGTTCAAATAATTTTCAGAATACTGATGAAAAACTTGATAATGTTGGACAACTTTCTGAATATGGTGGGGACGGTTCTGAGACGGCTTCCGAATTGAACTCATCTAGCCGTTGTTCTGGTGGCACTAATTCTGAAGCCGACGTTGTGTCTGGTATTAGGTCCCAAGATGACGGAAAAAAATAGAAAGAGAACAATATCTCTGAGAGAGTTGAGGAGCCAAAGGATTTGACTGACGAGCAAAATAAATCACGCTCAGCTGCTGATTCACCTGCAGATAAAAATGAAGTAACATCACCACCCATATCTGACAGTGTTTGAACTTAGCAATGCCAAAATGTCTTCCCGACACATTCCAACAGAAAAACACGGTACCAAACAACTAAACAAAAATCATACAACACATTTTAACCAATTAGATAAAAATGGACAAGGAATTGCATCTCAACAATGAGCACATATTTTTGGTCATTGCCACAACAAAAGACTATCACATCATCTCAAAGAAGACAAATGAAAGTCAAAGCTCAATATTGTAAAAAAAAGAGAAAATAAAAGAAGGAGGACAAGCACACCAGAAACTTATTCAGTCTATCCAAAGCCAATACTCTTTCTCATTCGACTCTTTTTTTCATCTTATTGGGGAGGGTGGGGAAAGGAGAAGAGGAACAGATCAAGCCTTCTGCAGTCTGTACAACAAATAACATATTCCCCAGAAACATATTGCTAATCTACTTCCATTTTAACCGATTACCATTTACAACAACCTTGGGGGAAAAAATGTCCCCGTATAGAACAAGTGTGCAAACATGACAAGGTCAAATTCATACTTTCCCGTGAAACTGGAAAACGTAACCAAAAACTGCAATTACATGAACATTAACACAAAATTGCAGCAACTGAAATTTCAGAAATTCAGAGGGGGAAACCTAAATTCGTAGTTGAAAATGAAGTAGAAAATTTCAGAAGAAAAAAGCCCTAACTTGTAGCAGAAATCAAAAATTGAAATCAAAAATCGAATAAACCCACAAGATATTCAGAAATTCAAAACAAAAATTAAAGAGAAGAAGAGAGTGCTGAGAAAAAAAAACCCTAAATCTGTAGTTCGTTAGGGACGATGGTGAGGTCGCCGATGGTAGCGTGGTTGTCCGATGGTAGTATAATTCGCCGGTGGTGGTGAGTTTGTCCATGAGTTCGCCAATGGTTTCATTGCCCTGAAACCTAGATTGAATCGAGAGAAGAAGGTTTGGCCGTTTTGGGGGACAAATGACAAATGAAAGTAGAGACCCGTTGTGTAAAACGACGGATCTTTCGGTATCTTTTTTTCTTTATTTTGTATGAGAGGGAGCCGGAAGGTGGGTCCTGTGATATATAAGAGACCCCTTTAGTTAAATGAAGGGTCTCTCGTATTTTTTATTTTATTTTAACGGAAAAAAAGTAGCCTTTTTTATACACTAGAGACCCTTTAATTAAGATAACGGGTCTCTTGTCTTTTTCCCTCTAACTTGAAATGGGTCTTTTGACTCATAAGAGACCCGTTATCTATCATATTAGATCTCCTAAATCAAAGAGAGCCGTTATATTGACCAACGGGTCTTTTGCTAAGGGTCTCTTTGCCCATTTTTGTAGTAGTGCTTGCTTACCTTTCTTGGGTCATGCCTTGCCTTGCTTGGGCCATGTCGTGCCCTTGCTTACCTTTCTTGGGTGATGCTTACCTTGCTTGGGCAATGTCGTGCCCTTGCTTACCTTTCTTGGGTCATGCTTACCTTGCTTGGGCCATGTCGTACCCTTGCTTACCTTTCTTGGGTCATGCCTTGCCTTGCTTGGGCCATGTCGTGCCCTTGCTTACCTTTCTTGGGTCATGCCTTGCCTTGCTTGGGACATGTCGTGCCCTTGCTTACCTTTCTTGGGTCATGCCTTGCCTTGCTTGGGCCATGTCGTGCCCTTGCTTACCTTTCTTGGGTCATGCCTTGCCTTGCTTGGGACATGTCGTGCCCTTGCTTACCTTTCTTGGGTCATGCCTTGCCTTGCTTGGGCCATGTCGTGCCCTTGCTTACCTTTCTTGGGTCATGCTTACCTTGTTTGGGCCATGTCGTGCCCTTGCTTACCTTTCTTGGTCATGCCTTGCCTTGCTTGGCCATGTCGTGCCCTTGCTTACCTATCTTGGGTCATGCCTTGCCTTGCTTGGGCCATGTCGTGCCCTTGCTTACCTTTCTTGGGTCATGCCTTGCCTTGCTTGGGCCATGTCGTGCCCTTGCTTACCTTTCTTGGGTCATGCTTACCTTGTTTGGGCCATGTCGTGCCCTTGCTTACCTTTCTTGGTCATGCCTTGCCTTGCTTGGGCCATGTCGTGCCCTTGCTTACCTTTCTTGGGTCATGCCTTGCCTTGCTTGGGCCATGTCGTGCCCTTGCTTACCTTTCTTGGGTCATGCTTACCTTGTTTGGGCCATGTCGTGCCCTTGCTTACCTTTCTTGGTCATGCCTTGCCTTGCTTGGGCCATGTCGTGCCCTTGCTTACCTTTCTTGGGTCATGCTTACCTTGCATGGGCCATGTCTTACCCTTGCTTATCTTTCTTGGGTCATGCCTTGCCTTGCTTGGGCCATGTCGTGCCCTTGCTTACCTATCTTGGGTCATGCCTTGCCTTGCTTGGGCCATGTCGTGCCCTTGCTTACCTTTCTTGGGTCATGCCTTGCCTTGCTTGGGCCATGTCGTGCCCTTGCTTGCCTTTCTTGGGTCATGCCTTGCCTTGCTTGGGCCATGTCGTGCCCTTGCTTACCTTTCTTGGGTCATGCTTCCTTTGCTTTGGCCATGTCGTGCCCTTGCTTACCTTTCTTGGGTCATGCCTTGCCTTGCTTGGGCCATGTCGTGCCCTTGCTTACCTTTCTTGAGTCATGCCTTGCCTTGCTTGGGCCAAGTCGTGCCCTTGCTTGCCTTTCTTGGGTCATGCTTACCTTGCTTGGGCCATGTCGTGCCCTTGCTTACCTTTCTTGGGTCATGCCTTGCCTTGCTTGGGCCATGTCGTGCCCTTGCTTACCTTTCTTGGGTCATGCTTCCCTTGCTTGGGCCATGTCGTGCCCTTGCTTACCTTTCTTGGGTCATGCCTTGCCTTGCTTGGGCCATGTCGTGCCCTTGCTTACCTTTCTTGGGTCATGCCTTGCCTTGCTTGGGCCATGTCGTGCCCTTGCTTGCCTTTCTTGGGTCATGCTTACCTTGCTTGGGCCATGTCGTGCCCTTGCTTACCTTTCTTGGGTCATGCCTTGCCTTGCTTGGGCCATGTCGTGCCCTTGCTTACTTTTCTTGGGTCATGCTTCCCTTGCTTGGGCCAAGTCGTGCCCTTGCTTGCCTTTCTTGGGTCATGCTTACCTTGCTTGGGCCATGTCGTGCCCTTGCTTACCTTTCTTGGGTCATGCCTTGCCTTGCTTGGGCCATGTCGTGCCCTTGCTTACCTTTCTTGGGTCATGCTTACCTTGCTTGGGCCATTTCGTGCCCTTGCTTACCTTTCTTGGGTCATGCCTTGCCTTGCTTGGGCCATGTCGTGCCCTTTCTTACCTTTCTTGTGTAATGCTTCCCTTGCTTGGGCCATGTCGTGCCCTTGCTTACCTTTCTTGGGTCATGCCTTGCCTTGCTTGGGCCATGCTTACCTTTCTTGGGTCATGCTTTGCCTTGCTTGGGCCATGTCGTGCCCTTGATTACCTTTCTTGGGTCTTGCTTACCTTGCTTGGGCCATGTCGTGCCCTTGCTTACCTTTCTTGGGTGATGCTTACCTTGCTTGGGCCATGTCGTGCCCTTGCTTACCTTTCTTGGGTCATGCTTACCTTGCTTGGGACATGTCGTACCCTTCACTACTACAAAAATGGGCAAAGAGACCCGTCCAAAAAGGCATAAGAGACCTCCTCTGAGGGGGTCTCTAGATAGGGGGGTCTCTTTTTAAAAGAGACCCCCTCTTAGAAATGGGGTCTGTTTGTTAAAAGTTGGAGACCCTTCATGTAAGAAAAGGGGTCTCTTACGTAGCCTGATTATTAAAAATATTCAGACCCCATATGTAAGATATGGGGTCTCTTTGATTCTTTTATTAATTTATTTATTAATAAGCTCAGACCCCATATATAAGATATGGGGTCTCTTTGATTTTTTTATTAATTTCGTTTCTAATAAGCTCAGACCCCATATGTAAGATATGGGGTCTCTTTGAACTTTTTAGTATTATGCCTAGAGAGCCCTTTTTACGAATAACGGGTCTCTTTTCATGTATGTTTTTTTTTTTTTTTAAACATTAATTCAGTAAACCTGCTGCTATAATATTTTTTTTATAATTTAACAATTGTAATTTTTACATGCTAAACCTGCTGTAATCTTTACATGCTAATAACCTGTACTTTTTTCATTCACCGATTGTATCAAACCGCCTGCTGCTGTAATATTTTATAATAACTCAATAAACATTCCATAATAGTCAATATTACCAAAAAGTATATTTACCAAAAATAATGTACAAAACGCAACTTTACATTAATTGTAATTTCCAAAAACGTAAAATAAAAAGTACGTTCTAAAATCTAATCATATATTCACACCGATTTGCCAATCAAAACTCATGGAGTTATTTCCATACCGTCATCTTTGTTTTCTTCATTTGATTCTTGCTTGAGAAAATACTCGAACCACATGTCTCTAACCTCATCAAACATTTTCTGTAAATAGGTTTCGTGAGAAACTGTAAATAAGTAACATAATTAGTATTTTAGTAAACGCATAGTTCTAGCAAATGCATAGTTCATTATAGGAAAGCATTTTGCACTTATGAGATTTGCCTTCTATCAGAAATGACATTTGCAATATCATCTATACTTGCAGCCAATCAAATCAAGTTTCGGAGTCGATGCCTAGAATATTGTATGAAACTGTGAAGCTACAAAGATAGATACAAGAAGTCATGCAGTCACTGTACACATGCAGTCATGCAGCTCAGAACGAAGCATACTATGTGCAACTGTGATAGGCCTGGGGGATAGCACAATTTCAACATCTTCAAGTCTACCACAGTTGCATTTCACAATTTCCAAGCACCCGACCAACTAACACTGATCTGCTTATCGTCCCACACCAGATTATAAAGGGCCTTACTTTGATTCCTTATTGTCCTTTCAAATCATCAAATCATCAAATTATCAAACCATAAACCTGAATCTGTTTATGCTCCTAAGACCACATAAAGAATCTTATATTATCCTAAAAAAAAGAAAACAAGAGCATCTACACCATCAAGGACAACTCATGTCCAACATCTTACTCTAAACAGAAAAACAGGAGCATCTACGAAAGAAAAACAATAATCCAGTATCAACCTATTAATAAGATCCTATGACATAAGGCAAGCAACACAATCAACCAACAACAAGAATAACCTCCAGCTAATATGAATCTGCTGCTGCTATGACAAAAAAGGTTGTGGCTTTAGACGAGTGGTAGCTGCTGTTGTCCGTAAGATAAGTGCAAGATGGGAGGTTGAGCTAGCAGAAGCTGCTGCTGTTGTACGGTACGGCCTGATGATTGCTAAAGGGTTGAGCTTGAACAACATCATGGTGGAATGTGATGCATCAAATGTAGTCAGGAGTTTGAAGAGCAGGTCTGAGGGACTATCACCACTTATGTTAGTCCATGATGATAATAATCGGTTGAGGGATGATTTTGAGTCTTTTTCTTGTTTTCATAGGATAAGGATTGCAATAAAAATTTAGAGTTGACTCCTCGGGGCAAGACTGTCTATTTCTTCTTCTAGGACGTCTTATGACAAATGATAAGTCAGCCAGCACATGTTTCACAGCTTTTGTAATATAAACCAATATGGACTAAACCTAAACTAAAACATAGGATAAGGATTGCATTGTAGGGAAGTTTACTGTTTAAAACACATTTAAGAACTTACACACGAGTTGGCTCGTTAAACCTTTGCTCATCGTGCAAATTTGAGATCTAAGCACTACATTAGGTAATACAATCAATTTATGAGGACCCTTTCAAAAACTATGCACACACTAGCAACTTGCAAAGTCATAAGAAAACTTAGAGAATTAGCATCTATATCTAATCATGGTCATGATCACGGAAGATGCAGAATTGAGAGGTGTACGGTGATTCCAATTTCTTAACTAAGTCCTAAATGAGTAGTAAATCAAGAATCATTTCATTTTAGAAGACCTTTGTAATAGTATAATAAATCTATGTTCCCTATCCTGCGAAAATGAACAGAGTATGAATCCTTCAAGTGGCATTTGTGCTACACTATTCTCTCCCCCAACCCCACAAACAGAAACCAATGTGGAATAAGTACCAAGCAACAAGTTCCATAGCAGCACATAGTCTATCATTATGATTTGCGTCACATGAACATACATAATGGATCACAGCCAATTGAAAGAGCATTGGTATTAACCTTTTTTAGCAAGGCAGTGTTGTCCGCCTTCGTCTTCCTTTGGTATCCTGGTGGAGGGCAAAACTTCCAAGGGCAAGAATTTGTCACCCCTTGCAAGCGCAAATACTTGGACTAGTAAGCTAGTGCTAGGGAAATCCCCATCCTCCATTCTGCAATTAGACACAAGGATATCATCAATAGTGAATGAATTAAACTAACTTCTTTTTTACAGAATTAAACTGTTTCATGACCCAAAATACAGCAATAGAAGATACATAGAGTGTGATGTTGTAGACCACGAATGTCCCAAACTGCAGAAGTCCCAAACTGCTTATATGTCAAAAAGAAACACGAAGCACATAAGATGATAAGACATTTAAATATCATAAAATTCACGATGATAAAGGATTGACAAAAAGTTCAAATAATTTTCAGAATACTGATGAAAAACTTGATAATGTTGGACAACTTTCTGAATATGGTGGGGACGGTTCTGAGACGGCTTCCGAATTGAACTCATCTAGCCGTTGTTCTGGTGGCACTAATTCTGAAGCCGACGTTGTGTCTGGTATTAGGTCCCAAGATGACGGAAAAAAATAGAAAGAGAACAATATCTCTGAGAGAGTTGAGGAGCCAAAGGATTTGACTGACGAGCAAAATAAATCACGCTCAGCTGCTGATTCACCTGCAGATAAAAATGAAGTAACATCACCACCCATATCTGACAGTGTTTGAACTTAGCAATGCCAAAATGTCTTCCCGACACATTCCAACAGAAAAACACAGTACCAAACAACTAAACAAAAATCATACAACACATTTTAACCAATTAGATAAAAATGGACAAGGAATTGCATCTCAACAATGAGCACATATTTTTGGTCATTGCCACAACAAAAGACTATCACATCATCTCAAAGAAGACAAATGAAAGTCAAAGCTCAATATTGTAAAAAAAAGAGAAAATAAAAGAAGGAGGACAAGCACACCAGCAACTTATTCAGTCTATCCAAAGCCAATACTCTTTCTCATTCGACTCTTTTTTTCATCTTATTGGGGAGGGTGGGGAAAGGAGAAGAGGAACAGATCAAGCCTTCTGCAGTCTGTACAACAAATAACATATTCCCCAGAAACATATTGCTAATCTACTTCCATTTTAACCGATTACCATTTACAACAACCTTGGGGGAAAAAATGTCCCCGTATAGAACAAGTGTGCAAACATGACAAGGTCAAATTCATACTTTCCCGTGAAACTGGAAAACGTAACCAAAAACTGCAATTACATGAACATTAACACAAAATTGCAGCAACTGAAATTTCAGAAATTCAGAGGGGGAAACCTAAATTCGTAGTTGAAAATGAAGTAGAAAATTTCAGAAGAAAAAAGCCCTAACTTGTAGCAGAAATCAAAAATTGAAATCAAAAATCGAATAAACCCACAAGATATTCAGAAATTCAAAACAAAAATTAAAGAGAAGAAGAGAGTGCTGAGAAAAAAAAACCCTAAATCTGTAGTTCGTTAGGGACGATGGTGAGGTCGCCGATGGTAGCGTGGTTGTCCGATGGTAGTATAATTCGCCGGTGGTGGTGAGTTTGTCCATGAGTTCGCCAATGGTTTCATTGCCCTGAAACCTAGATTGAATCGAGAGAAGAAGGTTTGGCCGTTTTGGGGGACAAATGACAAATGAAAGTAGAGACCCGTTGTGTAAAACGACGGATCTTTCGGTATCTTTTTTTCTTTATTTTGTATGAGAGGGAGCCGGAAGGTGGGTCCTGTGATATATAAGAGACCCCTTTAGTTAAATGAAGGGTCTCTCGTATTTTTTATTTTATTTTAACGGAAAAAAAGTGGCCTTTTTTATACACTAGAGACCCTTTAATTAAGATAACGGGTCTCTTGTCTTTTTCCCTCTAACTTGAAATGGGTCTTTTGACTCATAAGAGACCCGTTATCTATCATATTAGATCTCCTAAATCAAAGAGAGCCGTTATATTGACCAACGGGTCTTTTGCTAAGGGTCTCTTTGCCCATTTTTGTAGTAGTGCTTGCTTACCTTTCTTGGGTCATGCCTTGCCTTGCTTGGGCCATGTCGTGCCCTTGCTTACCTTTCTTGGGTGATGCTTACCTTGCTTGGGCAATGTCGTGCCCTTGCTTACCTTTCTTGGGTCATGCTTACCTTGCTTGGGCCATGTCGTACCCTTGCTTACCTTTCTTGGGTCATGCCTTGCCTTGCTTGGGCCATGTCGTGCCCTTGCTTACCTTTCTTGGGTCATGCCTTGCCTTGCTTGGGACATGTCGTGCCCTTGCTTACCTTTCTTGGGTCATGCCTTGCCTTGCTTGGGCCATGTCGTGCCCTTGCTTACCTTTCTTGGGTCATGCCTTGCCTTGCTTGGGACATGTCGTGCCCTTGCTTACCTTTCTTGGGTCATGCCTTGCCTTGCTTGGGCCATGTCGTGCCCTTGCTTACCTTTCTTGGGTCATGCTTACCTTGTTTGGGCCATGTCGTGCCCTTGCTTACCTTTCTTGGTCATGCCTTGCCTTGCTTGGCCATGTCGTGCCCTTGCTTACCTATCTTGGGTCATGCCTTGCCTTGCTTGGGCCATGTCGTGCCCTTGCTTACCTTTCTTGGGTCATGCCTTGCCTTGCTTGGGCCATGTCGTGCCCTTGCTTACCTTTCTTGGGTCATGCTTACCTTGTTTGGGCCATGTCGTGCCCTTGCTTACCTTTCTTGGTCATGCCTTGCCTTGCTTGGGCCATGTCGTGCCCTTGCTTACCTTTCTTGGGTCATGCCTTGCCTTGCTTGGGCCATGTCGTGCCCTTGCTTACCTTTCTTGGGTCATGCTTACCTTGTTTGGGCCATGTCGTGCCCTTGCTTACCTTTCTTGGTCATGCCTTGCCTTGCTTGGGCCATGTCGTGCCCTTGCTTACCTTTCTTGGGTCATGCTTGCCTTGCTTGGGCCATGTCGTGCCCTTGCTTACCTTTCTTGGGTCATGCTTACCTTGCATGGGCCATGTCTTACCCTTGCTTATCTTTCTTGGGTCATGCCTTGCCTTGCTTGGGCCATGTCGTGCCCTTGCTTACCTTTCTTGGGTCATGCCTTGCCTTGCTTGGGACATGTCGTGCCCTTGCTTACCTTTCTTGGGTCATGCCTTGCCTTGCTTGGGCCATGTCGTGCCCTTGCTTACCTTTCTTGGGTCATGCTTACCTTGTTTGGGCCATGTCGTGCCCTTGCTTACCTTTCTTGGTCATGCCTTGCCTTGCTTGGCCATGTTGTGCCCTTGCTTACCTATCTTGGGTCATGCCTTGCCTTGCTTGGGCCATGTCGTGCCCTTGCTTACCTTTCTTGGGTCATGCCTTGCCTTGCTTGGGCCATGTCGTGCCCTTGCTTGCCTTTCTTGGGTCATGCCTTGCCTTGCTTGGGCCATGTCGTGCCCTTGCTTACCTTTCTTGGGTCATGCTTCCTTTGCTTTGGCCATGTCGTGCCCTTGCTTACCTTTCTTGGGTCATGCCTTGCCTTGCTTGGGCCATGTCGTGCCCTTGCTTACCTTTCTTGAGTCATGCCTTGCCTTGCTTGGGCCAAGTCGTGCCCTTGCTTGCCTTTCTTGGGTCATGCTTACCTTGCTTGGGCCATGTCGTGCCCTTGCTTACCTTTCTTGGGTCATGCCTTGCCTTGCTTGGGCCATGTCGTGCCCTTGCTTACCTTTCTTGGGTCATGCTTCCCTTGCTTGGGCCATGTCGTGCCCTTGCTTACCTTTCTTGGGTCATGCCTTGCCTTGCTTGGGCCATGTCGTGCCCTTGCTTACCTTTCTTGGGTCATGCCTTGCCTTGCTTGGGCCATGTCGTGCCCTTGCTTGCCTTTCTTGGGTCATGCTTACCTTGCTTGGGCCATGTCGTGCCCTTGCTTACCTTTCTTGGGTCATGCCTTGCCTTGCTTGGGCCATGTCGTGCCCTTGCTTACTTTTCTTGGGTCATGCTTCCCTTGCTTGGGCCAAGTCGTGCCCTTGCTTGCCTTTCTTGGGTCATGCTTACCTTGCTTGGGCCATGTCGTGCCCTTGCTTACCTTTCTTGGGTCATGCCTTGCCTTGCTTGGGCCATGTCGTGCCCTTGCTTACCTTTCTTGGGTCATGCTTACCTTGCTTGGGCCATTTCGTGCCCTTGCTTACCTTTCTTGGGTCATGCCTTGCCTTGCTTGGGCCATGTCGTGCCCTTTCTTACCTTTCTTGTGTAATGCTTCCCTTGCTTGGGCCATGTCGTGCCCTTGCTTACCTTTCTTGGGTCATGCCTTGCCTTGCTTGGGCCATGTCGTGCCCTTGCTTACCTTTCTTGGGTCATGCCTTGCCTTGCTTGGGCCATGTCGTGCCCTTGCTTACCTTTCTTGGGTCATGCCTTGCCTTGCTTGGGCCATGTCGTGCCCTTGCTTGCCTTTCTTGGGTCATGCTTCCCTTGCTTGGGCCATGTCGTGCCCTTGCTTACCTTTCTTGGGTCATGCCTTGCCTTGCTTGGGCCATGTCGTGCCCTTGCTTACCTTTCTTGGGTCATGCCTTGCCTTGCTTGGGCCATGTCGTGCCCTTGCTTGCCTTTCTTGGGTCATGCTTACCTTGCTTGGGCCATGTCGTGCCCTTGCTTACCTTTCTTGGGTCATGCCTTGCCTTGCTTGGGCCATGTCGTGCCCTTGCTTACCTTTCTTGGGTCATGCCTTGCCTTGCTTGGACCAAGTCGTGCCCTTGCTTGCCTTTCTTGGGTCATGCTTACCTTGCTTGGGCCATGTCGTGCCCTTGCTTACCTTTCTTGGGTCATGCCTTGCCTTGCTTGGGCCATGTCGTGCCCTTGCTTACCTTTCTTGGGTCATGCTTCCCTTGCTTGGGCCATGTCGTGCCCTTGCTTACCTTTCTTGGGTCATGCCTTGCCTTGCTTGGGCCATGTCGTGCCCTTGCTTGCCTTTCTTGGGTCATGCCTTGCCTTGCTTGGGCCATGTCGTGCCCTTGCTTACCTTTCTTGGGTCATGCTTCCCTTGCTTGGGCCATGTCGTGCCCTTGCTTACCTTTCTTGGGTCATGCCTTGCCTTGCTTGGGCCATGTCGTGCCCTTGCTTGCCTTTCTTGGGTCATGCCTTGCCTTGCTTGGGCCAAGTCGTGCCCTTGCTTGCCTTTCTTGGGTCATGCTTACCTTGCTTGGGCCATGTCGTGCCCTTGCTTACCTTTCTTGGGTCATGCCTTGCCTTGCTTGGGCCATGTCGTGCCCTTGCTTACCTTTCTTGGGTCATGCCTTGCCTTGCTTGGGCCATGTCGTGCCCTTGCTTGGCTTTCTTGGGTCATGCCTTGCCTTGCTTGGGTCATGTCGTGCCCTTGCTTGCCTTTCTTGGGTCATGCCTTGCCTTGCTTAGGCCATGTCGTGCCCTTGCTTGCCTTTCTTTGGTCATGCCTTGCCTTGCTTGGGCCATGTCGTGCCTTTGCTTGCCTTTCTTGGGCCATGTCGTGCCCTTGCTTGCCTTTCTTGGGTCATGTTTTGCCTTGCTTGGGCCATGTCGTGCCCTTGCTTGCCTTTCTTGGGTCATGTCTTGCCTTGCTTGGGCCATGTCGTGCCCTTGCTTGCCTTTCTTGGGTCATGGATTGCCTTGCTTGGGCCATGTCGTGCCCTTGCTTACCTTTCTTGGGTCATGCTTCCTTTGCTTTGGCCATGTCGTGCCCTTGCTTACCTTTCTTGGGTCATGCCTTGCCTTGCTTGGGCCATGTCGTGCCCTTGCTTACCTTTCTTGGGTCATGCCTTGCCTTGCTTGGGCCAAGTCGTGCCCTTGCTTGCCTTTCTTGGGTCATGCTTACCTTGCTTGGGCCATGTCGTGCCCTTGCTTACCTTTCTTGGGTCATGCCTTGCCTTGCTTGGGCCATGTCGTGCCCTTGCTTACCTTTCTTGGGTCATGCTTCTTTTGCTTGGGCCATGTCGTGCCCTTGCTTACCTTTCTTGGATCATGCCTTGCCTTGCTTGGGCCATGTCGTGCCCTTGCTTACCTTTCTTGGGTCATGCCTTGCCTTGCTTGGGCCATGTCGTGCCCTTGCTTGCCTTTCTTGGGTCATGCTTACCTTGCTTGGGCCATGTCGTGCCCTTGCTTACCTTGCTTGGGCCATGTCGTGCCCTTGCTTACTTTTCTTGGGTCATGCCTTGCCTTGCTTGGGCCAAGTCGTGCCCTTGCTTGCCTTTCTTGGGTCATGCTTACCTTGCTTGGGCCATGTCGTGCCCTTGCTTACCTTTCTTGGGTCATGCCTTGCCTTGCTTGGGCCATGTCGTGCCCTTGCTTACCTTTCTTGGGTCATGCTTACCTTGCTTGGGCCATGTCGTGCCCTTGCTTACCTTTCTTGGGTCATGCCTTGCCTTGCTTGGGCCAAGTCGTGCCCTTGCTTGCCTTTCTTGGGTCATGCTTACCTTGCTTGGGCCATGTCGTGCCCTTGCTTACCTTTCTTGGGTCATGCCTTGCCTTGCTTGGGCCATGTCGTGCCCTTGCTTACCTTTCTTGGGTCATGCATCCCTTGCTTGGGCCATGTCGTGCCCTTGCTTACCTTTCTTGGGTCATGCCTTGCCTTGCTTGGGCCATGTCGTGCCCTTGCTTGCCTTTCTTGGGTCATGCCTTGCCTTGCTTGGGCCATGTCGTGCCCTTGCTTACCTTTCTTGGGTCATGCTTACCTTGCTTGGGCCATGTCGTGCCCTTGCTTACCTTTCTTGGGTCATGCCTTGCCTTGCTTGGGCCATGTCGTGCCCTTGCTTGCCTTTCTTGGGTCATGCCTTGCCTTGCTTGGGCCAAGTCGTGCCCTTGCTTGCCTTTCTTGGGTCATGCTTACCTTGCTTGGGCCATGTCGTGCCCTTGCTTACCTTTCTTGGGTCATGCCTTGCCTTGCTTGGGCCATGTCGTGCCCTTGCTTACCTTTCTTGGGTCATGCCTTGCCTTGCTTGGGCCATGTCGTGCCCTTGCTTGGCTTTCTTGGGTCATGCCTTGCCTTGCTTGGGTCATGTCGTGCCCTTGCTTGCCTTTCTTGGGTCATGCCTTGCCTTGCTTAGGCCATGTCGTGCCCTTGCTTGCCTTTCTTTGGTCATGCCTTGCCTTGCTTGGGCCATGTCGTGCCTTTGCTTGCCTTTCTTGGGCCATGTCGTGCCCTTGCTTGCCTTTCTTGGGTCATGCTTTGCCTTGCTTGGGCCATGTCGTGCCCTTGCTTGCCTTTCTTGGGTCATGTCTTGCCTTGCTTGGGCCATGTCGTGCCCTTGCTTGCCTTTCTTGGGTCATGGATTGCCTTGCTTGGGCCATGTCGTGCCCTTGCTTACCTTTCTTGGGTCATGCTTCCTTTGCTTTGGCCATGTCGTGCCCTTGCTTACCTTTCTTGGGTCATGCCTTGCCTTGCTTGGGCCATGTCGTGCCCTTGCTTACCTTTCTTGGGTCATGCCTTGCCTTGCTTGGGCCAAGTCGTGCCCTTGCTTGCCTTTCTTGGGTCATGCTTACCTTGCTTGGGCCATGTCGTGCCCTTGCTTACCTTTCTTGGGTCATGCCTTGCCTTGCTTGGGCCATGTCGTGCCCTTGCTTACCTTTCTTGGGTCATGCTTCCCTTGCTTGGGCCATGTCGTGCCCTTGCTTACCTTTCTTGGGTCATGCCTTGCCTTGCTTGGGCCATGTCGTGCCCTTGCTTACCTTTCTTGGGTCATGCCTTGCCTTGCTTGGGCCATGTCGTGCCCTTGCTTGCCTTTCTTGGGTCATGCTTACCTTGCTTGGGCCATGTCGTGCCCTTGCTTACCTTGCTTGGGCCATGTCGTGCCCTTGCTTACTTTTCTTGGGTCATGCCTTGCCTTGCTTGGGCCAAGTCGTGCCCTTGCTTGCCTTTCTTGGGTCATGCTTACCTTGCTTGGGCCATGTCGTGCCCTTGCTTACCTTTCTTGGGTCATGCCTTGCCTTGCTTGGGCCATGTCGTGCCCTTGCTTACCTTTCTTGGGTCATGCTTACCTTGCTTGGGCCATGTCGTGCCCTTGCTTACCTTTCTTGGGTCATGCCTTGCCTTGCTTGGGCCATGTCGTGCCCTTGCTTACCTTTCTTGTGTCATGCTTCCCTTGCTTGGGCCATGTCGTGCCCTTGCTTACCTTTCTTGGGTCATGCCTTGCCTTGCTTGGGCCATGTCGTGCCCTTGCTACCTTCTTGGGTCATGCCTTGCCTTGCTTGGGCCATGTCGTGCCCTTGCTTACCTTTCTTGGGTCATGCCTTGCCTTGCTTGGGCCATGTCGTGCCCTTGCTTGCCTTTCTTGGGTCATGCTTCCCTTGCTTGGGCATGTCGTGCCCTTGCTTACCTTTCTTGGGCCATGCCTTGCCTTGCTTGGGCCATGTCGTGCCTTTGCTTACCTTTCTTGGGTCATGCCTTGCCTTGCTTGGGCCATGTCGTGCCCTTGCTTGCCTTTCTTGGGTCATGCTTACCTTGCTTGGGCCATGTCGTGCCCTTGCTTACCTTTCTTGGGTCATGCCTTGCTTGCTGGGGCCATGTCGTGCCCTTGCTTACCTTTCTCTGGGTCATGCCTTGCCTTGCTTGGGCCAAGTCGTGCCCTTGCTTGCCTTTCTGGGTCATGCTTACCCTTGCTTGGGCCATGTCGTGCCCTTGCTTACCTTCTTGGTCATGCCTTGCCTTGCTTGGGCCATGTCGTGCCCTTGCTTACCTTTCTTGGGTCATGCTTCCCTTGCTTGGGGCCATGTCGTGCCCTTGCTTACCTTTCTTGGGTCATGCCTTGCCTTGCTTGGGCCATGTCGTGCCCTGCTTGCCTTCTTGGGTCATGCCTTGCCTTGCTTGGGCCATGTCGTGCCCTTGCTTGCCTTTCTGGGTCATGCTTCCCTGCTTGGGCCATGTCGTGCCTTGCTTACTTTCTTGGGTCATGCCTTGCCTTGCTGGGCCATGTCGTGCCTTGCTTGCCTTTCTTGGGTCATGCTTACCTTGCTTGGGCCATGTCGTGCCCTTGCTTACCTTGCTTGGGCCTGTCGTGCCCTTGCTTACTTTTCTTGGGTCATGCCTTGCCTTGCTGGGCCAGTCGTGCCCTTGCTTGCCTTTCTTGGGTCATGCTTCTTGCTTGGGCCATGTCGTGCCCTGCTTACCTTTCTTGGGTCATGCCTTGCCTTGCTTGGGCCATGTGTGCCCTTGCTTACCTTTCTGGGTCATTTACCTTGCTTGGGCCATGTCGTGCCCTTGCTTACCTTTCTTGGGTCATGCCTTGCCTTGCTTGGGCCATGTCGTGCCCTTGCTTACCTTTCTTGTGTCATGCTCCCTTGCTTGGGCCATGTCGTGCCCTTGCTTACCTTTCTTGGGTCATGCCTTGCCTTGCTTGGGCCATGTCGTGCCCTTGCTTACTTTCTTGGGTCATGCCTTGGCCTTGCTTGGGCATGTCGTGCCCTGTTTACCTTTCTGGGTCATGCTTGCCTTGCTTGGGCCATGTCGTGCCCTTGCTTGCCTTTCTTGGGTCATGCTTCCTTGCTTGGGCCATGTCGTGCCCTTGCTTACCTTTCTTGGGCCATGCCTTGCCTTGCTTGGGCCATGTCGTGCCCTTGCTTACCTTTCTTGGGTCATGCCTTGCCTTGCTTGGGCCATGTCGTGCCCTT